>NW_027286159.1:225000-402500 GCF_022747635.1 Hetaerina americana | reverse complement strand
GCTTATTTTTTCCTGCCGATAGTGTGGCCAAAAATTGAATTTTAATTTTTTTAATCTATTTATTGATTTCTTTCTCGAGGTTTTGCATTCTGAGAAGGGACTTTGCTCTCGCACGATTGGAAACGATGCAGAGTTTGATTCCCAATTGTGAAATCTTAAATCACGTGTTTTTCCAGCTCACCTCTTGTCAACCCTCCATGCTCGCAACCACACTCCACAGGTCGCTTAGGGCAATGAGATGCCTGCGTTCCAACCCCCGCCGTTCCTCCTCCTCCACCTCTCCCTACAACGTCCACCCCATTCAATAAGGGCATACTATACGAGTACACATTGCAATCCCTGTGTTAAACACCATATAATGACGCTAAGCATTGAAACCTGGGTCGTAATAACAGAAATTTATATGGAAACACAGCGTATTCTTCCCGCCTCATTTTATTATTCAGTTCTTTTTACTGTCTTTTGCATGGGGTTTTGTTCGCATTCTTCCATTTCCTTCCCTCGTCTCCCTTCTTATTTAAATTTCATCTAAAATCTATAGTTTCCTTGTCCTTTTCGTATTCTTCGTTCCCATAATTTTGTTTACAGTTTTCGCTATTCCTCTGTTATGTACCTGTTTTTCTTTTACCGTACACGTCTCCACGTCGTCACCCACAATGATCTCCGCTACCTGCTGGTCCTTATTTCTCTTTTCTTCCCGGTGAATGCAACTACATTCCAAATTCTTCAATCATCTCCCCGGTTGAATCTGTCGTCACACTTCATTATTAACATGTTATGATTTGAATCCACATCTACTCCCGGAAAACTGTGCGAATCGACCTCGCTGTTCCTAAATAAGCGGTTAGCCATAGTTAGTATATTTATAAATGTATATAAATTGTGTATTTTAAATCTGATAGCCATGCATATTCCGTCATGCGGTGCATGTAAATGAGAAATGTTTCAACATTTCTTTGCTAAAGTTTTTAATGAAGATCAAAGTATTGCATACATCGTAGAGTCATGAATTTTAATCACAGATGCACGGAGAAATATTCATAATAAATAGCATGAAAGCATGTACTAATGGCTAGCAATAGAACGAGCCTCTGTAATATACTATTTTACACGGCACGGTTTATGGGTGGATTTTTTTGGGTAAAATATCAATTTTAGGAGTTGATCAGTAATTTAGGTATTAGTTCAACGCATTCAATATTCGTCGAGTCTTAAGTTCATAGTCACATCTTAAACTCAAATCTTCCAGAATGTCGCGAGGAAGACGGTTTTATGTCACCAGGCATTAGAGTAGTGTTCTTGGTGATTGATGAATGGCGAAATACAGGGCCGCACCCAAAAGTGGTAGGACTGATTTTCTCTGGCGCAAACGGAGGCCTGGAGGGGGGTCTGCCTGGCAGGTTAAGGTGGAGGGGGCTCTTAGACACAGACCGACACCAACCTCAGTCGCCTGCGGGCTGTCGTTGAGTGAGGACACCGTTTTTAGTGAAGCAAGTTTTTTGTCCGCGTCGAAAAACAAAATGAATCTGAATCTAGAGCAACGTTATTCCGTAAAGTTTTGTGCGAAACTCGGGAAGACGGCAACTGAGACCCTCGATATGATCAAGCAGGCTTATGGGGACACCGCCTCAAGCCGTTCCACAGTATTTGAGTGGCACAAGTTATTTAAAGAGGGTAGGGAGCTCGTTGAAGACGACCATCGCTCCGGACGGCCGTCGACGGCAAGAACCGACACGAATGTGGACAGAGTGAGGACATTGCTGAACACAGACCGACGCTTAACGTGCAGGTGCTCACCCGCCTCCGAGAACGCGTGAAAAGAGTCCGACCGGCCATCGCAAACTGCTGGGTGCTTCATCATGATAACGCGCCGTGCCATGGCGCGCTCGTCGTCAGACAGCTCCTGGCCAAATACGGCGTTGCCACGTTGCCGCACCCGCCCTATTCTCCCGATCTGGCACCACCGGACTTCTTCCTCTTCCCCCTGATGAAAAGGCAGCTCAAGGGACGACGTTTTGACTCGATAAAGGCCGTTCAAGAGGCTTCGACGAGGGTCATCAAGGGCATCCCCAAAGAAAATTTCCAGCGGGCGTACGGGGAATGGGAGCAACGTTATACTAAGTGTGTAGCAGCTCAAGGAGCATAATTTGAAGATTATTAAGTCGATGTAAATATATCGTCAATAAAATTCTTGTAAAAAAATCAGTCCTACCACTTTTGGGTGCGCCCCTGTAGATGTGAGGTATTAATTGCCGCAAAAAGTCCAGTTTGTCGTGATATACATACCCTACTACTATAGTTCGGAAAAGTACTAGTTAAGGTGATTCTGTCTAATATGTGCATCGTCTATGCGGTCTATTTTCTAAAATTTATCACTACTCCGATGTAAACTATTGAAATGGGGTGCCAAAGTTATCGGCAGGGATATGTATGATGGAGAAAAGGAGATGGAACATCACGCTTCCCTGCGATTCGTCGAGTAGGGGGTGAGTATATGAGATCCATCTGAAAAACACTGATTGCAAAAATTGAACAAGGTGCGGCAAAAGAGCCGCAAAACACGTGAGAAAATCGTACGAAAGAACACGAAGCGTTAAACGATTCGGGATGGGAACCCTTGGCTATGTGAAGACTCAAAGCAAGATTTAAACCTGTTGGAAATAAACCAATCGTGTGGTTTTACATTGAAGAAATAGTTCAGCCGTCCAATTACATAAGCAGGGCAAATTGCCACAAAATAAAAGATGTACGATAATAGTAGACTCGTGGAATTCGGATGGAAGGGATGGATTGGAGTATTCGATTTTCCAGCATACTGTTCGCAACATAAACACAAGGGGGATATACATTTGAATGAAATGTATATCCAGAGGTGAAAATGGCTAAATATTGGATATTTAGATATTTTAGAAATTAGAAAATTTAGTACCCTGCAAGTGAGATGCGTAGCAGGGGGTGAATACACACCAGATTAATTTTGACCCGGATATGACCCCACCGCGGTCGGACAATGTTCTTCTGATACCAAATCTTTTGTGAAAAAAATGACATCTTGAATTCATCCAACCTATACTAAATCTCACTAATTTTATTAACATGATCTCGCCTACCGTAGAACGATAGTGCTAATAACGTCAGTCAACTTTCTCTGGATATTCAAACGCGTGGGTTTCAAAAGATTTAATTCTTGATCCACACACATTTAATTATATACAACAGAAAATTAAAAAGATTAACCAAATGTAAAACAATTCACTTCAATATCTCGGTGGTTGCAGCCACCTTCAACAGAGTACGAGAAGTACGAGTACCTGCCGCACTGAATTTCCAATTCACTCAGCAATGCTTGCAGCCCCTTGGCTGACTGACAAACTAAAGCTTGGTCATCAGCAAACCTAACTGATTTAACGAATCCCCCGCCCACTTTCATTCCTACCTCGAGTTCTTCCCATGCCTCTTTGATCATTTCCTCTGCATACAGGTTGAACAGCAACGGTGATAATGGGCAACCCTGCCTTACACCCCTTCCTAACACTGCCCATCCTGACTCCCCGTTTCCCACCCGCACCTGAGCAGTCTGAGACATGTACAGGTTGCGGATTAGCCTCCTTTCCCTCCAATCTATTCCTATTTTCTGCAGAATACTCATTAGTTTTTCCCAATTCACTCTATCAAAAGCTTTTTCGAAATCTACGAAACAGGCAAATACCTCCTGGTTGTGTTCAATATTCCTCTCGATTAATAATCTCATTACTGCAATGGTATCACGCGCACCTTTCCCCTCCCTAAACCCAAACTGATCATCCCCTAAGTAATCATTTGCCCTACTCTCTATCCTTTTGTTTATGATCCAGAGAACAACTTTAGCTGCGTGGGATATCAAACTAATTGTCCTGTAGTCCTCACATGATGTAGCCTTTACCTTTTTCGGAATAGGAACTAAAACTGATCTCACAAAGTCTTCCGGCCAGATTCCTTCCTCATAAATACTACGGATCAGCCCATATAGCCTCTTCCTCCCACATTTTCCTAAGCCTTTTAAAAGTTCCGCGGGAATGTTGTCCACCCCCACGGCCTTATTTAATTTCATCTCCCTTAATGCCCTTTCTATCTCATTGTCTAGTATGCCTGGACCTAAGCTATCTTCCTCTACGTCATGTTCCTTTTCTATGTCTAACTTTGTTGGGTTAAGCTCTTTACTATACAGTTCTTCTATATATTCCTTCCATCTCTCTTGGATCTTCCCTGCGTCAACTATTACCTTACCCGCCTTATCTCTAACTATTATCGTTAATCTCCCTTTCTTATTTCCCGATAAAGATTTAACTTTGCTGTACAGCGCACCGATTTCATCCTTCCTCTGCAGACTTTCCATATCAGGACTATATATATATATATATATATATATATATATATATATATATATATATATATATGTATATATATATATATATATATATATATATATATATATATATATATATATGTATATATATATATATATATATATATATACTTTGGATACATATACATACATGCGTATTCATATAATCACCTGAGCATTATAGATCATATTTGACCACCATCCTTCTGTCAGAGAGTGATACATTTTAGATATAGTAGTTGTATTATTTCCGACACAGTTAAGAGCTGCAGTAACCGGAGTATTGAATCCGGAAGCATTTACTGTTTTCAAAACTTTTTCGCAAAATATCTCGACTCCATTGCCTCCGACGGCGTCCCATTCACGCAATAATCTTCTCGAAAAGTGAGACATAAAAATTTACGCTTCCACTTAGAAACAGCTTGCGAAATGGCCGAACGGCTCAATGGCAGTACCTCTCTGACTTTGCTTTTCGATTCCATCCAGCAATGAGGTCCCTCGTAATGGGAAGTTCCTGGAAGAAATTAAAGAGCACGAAGGAGCTGTGGATAAGTCGGTATTTTTGGTAGCGGAGGGAGGGAAGACGGTTGGGGCGCTGGGAAAGGGGGTGGGTACTCTTAGGTCATAGGTCGATCCCTATAGCAGCGGGCCACGATGTGAAATGGCGATGGAAATAGGCTGCGAATGAAATAAATGCGCGCGGGCGCTGTAATTGAACGAGAACTATGCTAGAGGCACGAGGATAAATCTTGGATTTAGAGTCACGCTCCCCTTCCCTGGGTGCAAATTGCATTACTCTCTGTGAGACACATTTTTGATCTGATTTCATGATGACCTAACCTTTTTATGTCACTTTTTTTTGATCGTATATTCTGATCAGCTTTGTTTTCGGGATAATTCTCGAGTAAAATGTAATTTAACCAAGAGTTCAAAGAGACTCAAAAGGTAAGAAAAGTAGGTAAATGTCCGTTTAATGGGAGGGTACAACTCGTAGATTGGTTTTCAGTTGCCCTTTGCGTCGATTTTTTTTTCATTCTTATCCGCGCACACATAAGAAATCCGTTCAATGTACGCATATTAAATTGTCGTATACTAATGGCCGACCCCCTTATTCCCAATTAAGTATAGCTATCACTTTTTCCAAGCATTTTTGACTATGAAGATGGCTAGTGAAACTTGAATGAAAGCTTTAAATCTCTGCGATGTAATGCGTACGTGACATTTATTTCTTTCAGTGGAAACAGAAAGAATATTTTTTTCGACTCCAAAAGCAACGGATAAACACAGCAGAGTAATCTGATTCCTGAAAATGGAACTTTTACCGGGATAACTCTTTTATAAACCACTCAAAACTTTAAAATAGAACTCGTTAAAAATGTAAAATATATTTTCTCCAGTATTTTCAACGAATGACGAACCACATCCCCTGTCAGGATTCAAAAGTCTCCACAGCGATTTGAATAGCAGTTTAGGATGCCTTTGAGCAAATCATGACGGACAAAAGATTCAAACACACACACACACTCTCTGTAAAACCACAAACTATTTCATGGCGTGCTCGAGTTCCTTCCCGCGAGAGAATGGGGCAGAGCTTCGGTGGGAGCATTCGCCCCCCCCCCCAGCGAGGTGTCGCGCGGGGTTGGAGCCAGAATCCAGGGCGTACAGAATCCCCAGGCGCCCTGGGGGGACTTTTTGTTTAAAACGTATTCTTTTCTGCCCGCTGCGTTTCGCGAGTTTTTGGATTTCCCACGGGGGCTCCGCTTCCGCCACTTCGCACTCCTCGGCCGCGACGGCGGGAGATGACATTCCCGTCTCGCGGCCGGTTCCAGCGAGGTTGGCGTTCGATGCAACTGCATCTCAATGGCAGGGAGGGGAGGAAATGGGACTGCGCCACAGCATAGCGGTCTCGGAAACTATGTTTCTCTATCTGAAGTACAAACGCTTCGATTTTAACTGTCGCAGTTGCTTTGGTTTTCACCAATCCACGCTCTGCAAGCCTTTCTTTTGTTGTTAGCTGGAACCAAGGCGCGACAATGCGGACGGCGTGAGTACTTCCCCCTTCTAACTGCTCCTACCTCCCGTCTCTCCATGCCAGCCGCATTTGCGGTGAGCGAGCGTTGAAAATTATGCTTTGGCCACCCCTCAAGCGATTGCCCCGATGCTTGTAAACATTAGAGAAGTTTCCTAGTCTTAGTTTGCGGTTGATCTCCGCATACGTTAATAAGATATGCATATTAAAAAGGCAACTGTTTGAGCATTTTTAGCAGTGGTATTTTCATGTCCTTCGTCTACATAATACCCCGCGTAGGCGAGTGTTAGATCACCAGCCGAACATGTATAGTAAATACATTTACAGCCAAAGAGATATTAGTTCGAACATGCAATCGAACGAGGTAAATCACCATAAAAAACAACTGAAAAAAAAATATTTAAAAAAAAACCAAAACAAAAGAGAAAAAAAAATATACTATATCCATATATAGACATAATATAATAATTAGACCAGAATCTTAAGTTAATTTTAAGTTTTTAGATTAATAAATGTTTTTCCGTCCTGTTGACAAGTTTTTGGGCAAAATGTCTCGGCCCTTAAAATTAAGGTAATTTTAGTTCTTCCTTTAAGTTAAGGCCAATTGCCAACCCACTAAAGGTCTTTCTTTCAATTTCTCCTTCACCAACACTGGAAAGGTACACGTTCGTCATTTACACATTCGATCGCCATTGTTTTCCCTGTGCGAATTGCACATACACTGCCGCTGAAAGGGTGGACGTTGTCACACCGAAGCAGCGTTAAAACTGAGGGCAAATGCCCAGTCAATAGGGGATCTGGTCTGGTCTGGGTGGCGGAAAGAAACCGAATGATTTCATGGAGTCCCCACGGCGACGGAAAGAGGGATGAAGAAGGGAATGGATGAGGTCGGAAGTGCCTTCGGCGGCACATGCTGGGGCGTCTTCCTCCGCCCCTGAACAGGGCCGGCGAAGGTAAGGGAAGGAGGGGCGGGGGGCAGGAGCGGATGGCATGCATGACTCACGAAGTTCTCGTTTGGAGGCCGTTATGACGTCACGGGAGACAGATTTAGTGTGTTGCCCCCTCCTCAGCTCGTGGAACGGTTCCGGGACGAATAGGGGAGACGCGACCCCCCCCCCCAAATCACCCCTCCCCTCCCCCGGGGGGGGGGGTTGGTAGCGGGTGGGCGCAGTTCGCAGCAGGTGACCAACCAACATTCGAGAGAGGAGTCAGTCCCTCTCGGAATGCGAGCTCGTTCTTTCATTCCGCTCCGCCCTTGATGCCAGTTGCCGTCTGCGTACGCGTGCCCTATCGCGCGCACCCTATCCTCCCCCTCACGGAGCCTATCAAGGGAAAAGACCATTAGCCGGGACTGCGAACGATATTCGGGACATTTTCCTCTGCTACATAAGACGCTTATCGACTTAAATTGAGTTCGATCTACACATTCCGAGTATAATACTTGTATATTTTTTCTTGTGTTTTACGCTACTTTCTTTTCTTAAATGAACATATGACTTCGAACGGTACTTTTACTCGATCAGAAACAAAAGCTCGTTCAAAAATGAAAATTTCATCACTAAAATAAATGAATTAATTATATTTGGAAATACAAATAGGTGTGTTTTTATATTTGCATTTTTTATGTTTCGATGCAACGAAACGTGTAATTCATTACTTTAAATCACATTTTTTTCTTTTTAGGTGGCTCATTAATTAATATGAAAACAATATATTTTATTGAAATCATTATTGCTATTATTAATCCAGAAAACTATTCTTTTTTATTCCTAAGCAGTATTTCGCAAACAATAGGTAGATATAAACATTATTCTTTTATCGTAGAGATCTAGACCATTCGTGGGTACATGTGCTTGTGTATATTAGTTGTAAATGTTTTTGCATTCTGCAAGCTTCTGCTCGTATTTCCTGTTAACAAAACGTTTTCAAGGGTTCTATGCACTTTCTCCCTTTCCAGTTTCCCCCCTTATTTCCACAATTTCGGTATTATCTAATCTTCCCCTGATGATTTGTTGTTTTATAAATTATTTATTATGGTGTCTATTTCTTCTTGATTTGGTGGTTCCGTTGGTGTTTTTACCTGTCGTGATTCTTGGAACTCTAACCTTTCTGTCGGTTCTTCACAATTAAGAATTTCCTCAAATAAATCCGATTGCAGTTCATAGTTTCCTGTATTATTGATTATTAGTTTTAATTTTTGTTTTTAAATTGCAAACTTGGTGGTTGGTATTCGCGCTAGATCTTCTTTGAAGGTCTCAAAAATATCCCTGATGTTATTCTTTTTAAAATCAATCCCTAGTTCTTGCAATTCTAATAGTTTTTTTTTGTTTTCCTTCTTTTTCTTCCGTTAATATCTCCTAGTCTTTCCTCTCCTTTCTAGTGTTCCACGTATCCCACCCATATCGTTAGTTAGTCTCTGGTTATATCGCTTTGTCTCAGATCATCTTCGGCCACCTGTGTAGCCACTTTCTTGATGGTTCTCCCACCTCCCTTTCTCCCTCCATCGCTGAGCTTCTTACTTCCTTTCAATTTTCCATTTTCTGAGCACAAATTTTCATGATGAATCTTTTTGATTTTGTATTTATGTCTGCTGTCGATTCTCGTGTCTCTTCTTAATCTCGGTTGAAACTTCGTCTTAACTTCCGTGAGATAATAGCCCGAGTCTATACTGAGTCCTCAATTCTCACCAACATGCATTATTTTTTTGCAACTTTCTTTAGTTATTGCTGATAGATCTATTTAGTATTCACCTTGTCTTTTATTTGCAGAACTCCATGGTTTCTTATTTCCAGGCAGTTTCGTGTCGTCATTAGTCTCAGATTGAATTGCCTTAAGAAGTCGACAAGTGTCTTCCTGTTTTTGTTTTTTCTACTTAGTCCAATACTATTGATTTGTTTTTTTTTCCCTTTCCAACATTATGCACTAAAATCTCCTACAAAAATGTTAACATCTTGTTGATATATTTCTGATGTTCCATTTTTACCAGTAATTCCCAGAAATCTTATACTTTTTCTAGGTTGGCTCTGTTATCTTGGTTTATCGGTGTATGAGCGTTAATATTAGTGTGCCCTTTGTAACCGGCTATAAAGAAGAGGAATAAGATCCGTTATCTTGATGTTGTCGTGAAGGTTGACATAGAATCTCTTAGATTCTGTTTCACCATAAACTCTGTACTTAACATTGGAATATTTTTTGAGTTCCTGACTGTCGTATGGCCTTTATAAGTATTCTGTAATACATACTGATTGTATTGCATTCTCATCTTAGTATGCAGTTTCTTGGATTGCTAGGATAAAAATTTTGCGACTATTTTTGGATAAAAAGAGACGTGTCAGGCGTGATATGGTGGAATATCATGATTAATTAAAAATAGCAATTTTCCACAAAAATAAAGTTTAATGCGACCGGTTTCAATGTTACTACATCATCATCAGGTCGATGGGTCGATCAGGTCATTCACCTGATGATGATGTAGTAACATTGAAACCGGTCGCATTAAACTTTATTTTTGTGGAAAATTGCTATTTTTAATTAACTATTTTTGGAGTCATTTAGTTGTTTTACTTTGCCAATTTCAGTAATTGTGTTGACGTTCAGTGTGTCCATTATAGAGAATATTTATTCTATGGGGACTCCCATCATCTGGCTTGAATGTATTAGGAAATTTAAGACTAGTAATTTCCCCAATTACGCATCAACATTAACTGAATATTTAACGACACAAGAACACAGGACAGAACCCGCGTGTAAATAAATATTTCGCGAACAAAAGGTAAAAAAATCACCTTTTAAAATATATTACTTGCATTTAGTAAATAATATTACGACCATGTACACAAAATTAGAATTATTATTTTATATGCTTCCGGACTAAGAGTCGATACTTCTATCTGTGAACCAGTTAAAATAGTGAAAAACTCTTTTCTTGGACAATTTAATGTTTATTGAGGGCCTAATTTACTCATTCATGGAATTCTAAGGCCGAGGATGCAGCAAACGATCTTCCGGAAATGGTTATGTAGAAAACAAAATTACATATTATTTCGTATTACAAGTTAATATTTGCTTGTGACACCGTTGAAGATAATATTTTTGCGAATTAAACCGAGATACTTTGAGTTTTTACAATTTGAGTCTGCATGCGATAATTTTAAATTGTCTTCACTCATCTTCTTGCAACACAGCCGCCTAAGGCTATGATAAAATGTTGTAATACCTTAATCCATAGGATTATTGAATATGAAAATGCAATACTGAGGCTGAGGTCTCGTCCGCACGCTTTGAGGTATCCTTCCCTCCCCTTTGCCCCATTATACTTGAGGTCGAGGACGGCATTCGACGACCGTCGCTCGTAATATCCTGCCAAATACCCTGGGGAGTCTTACCGGAGAAGGAGAAATTCATCCGCTTTCTTCAAGGACGCTGTATTTCAGAATTGTGAGCCTCTGCTTGCATAGTAGATTGCGATGAGGTCATGCACTTTCTTTTTATTATACCCGTCGCCGAAAATCCGCGAGTGCATCTTTTGAAGAAATACGTCTCGCTCAATATTCATACCCCATTAAGACGTTTGCGGCGTGGAATCATTTTCTTGTTATTTCCCGTTGCAAAATATCACCGGGAACGAGCAAAAGTTTACGTTTCAGTGACAGTATTTTAGTTATGATTGCTTAGTAACATGTATACCTGAACAATGACCAAGCTCGTCGGTTCTGCTTTTGATCTCTACTAGTAATACTCTATCCGTTACCTGCTCTATGCTGACTACACTTTTTCCTACCTCTTTATCCATCATTATGTCAACCCCTCGTTGGCTCTCGTCCCCTCCGCTATATAATACTCTATCACTATCTCTCAAGTAATCCTCGCTATCCTTCCATCTCACCTCGCATAGATATAAAATATCTATTTATCCCCATCCCATCTCTCGCTTAATATTCTCCAAATTTCCTGCCCTCACTATTGTTCTAATTTTCCAAGTTCCTATTTTAACTAATTTCGTCTTCTTCTCCTGCGTCTTCTGTCCTGCTGCTGCTGGTTTTCCCCCGCAAGGGTTTCGTAGGATGACGACCGCGGAAGCCTTGCCTCCCCCGCTGCCGGGCACGACGCACGGCCGATCGGGCCTCGTCCCATAGGTGCCAGGACTCATATTCTCTGTAGTGCCCATCATTATATCCTTGGGAATGATAATTGAGGTGGTGTCCCGTTGCCTTCCTCAATAGTGCTTTATCGTGATACTATCACTCAATGGCCGCCCCACTAAAGGCGTCAGCCGCCTTTGCAGTCGCCTCACTGGGGAACAGAGGCTGCGAGGACCTTTCGTCTGGCTCCTAACCTTCGACCTATGGTTTATCCTACTACATTCAAACAATAAAACCAGACAAATGGCGAACAGACACTGATATATATATATATATATATATATATATATATATATATATATATATATATATATATATATGTATATATATGATGTTTATAATTAAAATAGAATTGAAGAAACAGAAATGTTTGCCGTAAATTCAATTCCTTAACTTGGCTCGAGGTGAAAACATGCTAACGCTTCGACCAAGAAGTTCGAGAAAATCATTCAAATGTAATTTTAATTTCCTCTGGAATGACTATTCTTTTCTCCTCCGTATATTCGTATTTTATTCCCCCCACTCCCACGGGGTCTCTCTCGTGCACCAGGTAATGGCGTCCGGTGATCCCCTCGCCGTTCACCTTCCCGATCTTCCGAAACCATTCCGCCACGCAGTGAGTAATGGGAGGGGGCAGGGGGCGTTTCCGCCCAAAGCCTCCCTCCCTGACCAGCACCGCCCACTCCCTTACTCACCCCGAATACGGAAGGGTGGGGTGGGGGAATAAGGAGGCAATAAACATCGCTCTTTTCCACACCCAGAGGGGGAAATCCCCCCAAAACCCCCTCCCCCATTGGTGCTCCTCCCTCCACGCCCACCGCGGTCTCGCCCCTCACCCCGCCCCGAGGTGTGGAGCAGGCGCCTGGAGAATGAGCGCCGAAGACACAAGGGCACTAATATTTAATAGCGACAGGCGTTGTGCGAACGCTTGAGACCGGATATTCAGCGTTGCTTTGATATATGTTATCCTCAACCACGTCTTAGCTCGAAAGCGGTCAAGAGGGTGTTTGGCAGGAGACGATTCATTTATTATCCATTAGAATAGTTGGCGATTTGATACGGAAGTACAACAATTCGTCGTAAATAATGTTGCCTTTTCCTGTTGTCTAGAATTGGAAACCATAATTTCCTATATAGCAATCAACCTGATATTCAATTTCCCTTAAATTTCAACTGTGTTCTTTCCTGCCATTGAAATAATTTGGGGGTATCATTATTCAATCAATGTGCCAATGTTAATTAAAATTATATTTACTCTCATTTCTCGCTGCTTGTCTTTATTTTTAGAATCTGTATGCCCGTCGGAGTATAGTTTTTCTCAATTAAATTCATCCGGCGCGTCTCTTGTTTTACCGACTGTACAATGCGTAAATCCAAAGAAATAATTCTCTCTCTGGGTCTTACAGTGAACACGAAGTTTCCAGTCGTTATTAGCATAAGTCCATCAGTCGAGGTAGGTTTTGAGATGGACTCGCACAAAATAACATACACATCTAAGTACCTCCAAACACGACTCAATGCGACACCTTAGAGTAAAGCAAACCATTCCTCAATTCCGTATGGATGCTATCTGTCTTCATTCCATCCAGCCTGTCAATTTTATTCTACCGATATCTTCTTTGCTTATTGTTCTCTTCCATGCCAGTGCGTTCATTATTTCATTGGCAATGGTCCGCTCTTGATTAATCATTCTTACATTTATCAATTCTTCTAATAACCATCTCTCCTCAGTAATTACATTCCAGTTCTAACTCGTTTGTTTTTTCCGACCATTTTACTCCACCCATCCTCCTCTGCAACCACGTCTCCAAATCTTCCGGCCTGCACTTGCCTCAATGACCAAATTTACGTGTTGCGTAATACCACGCTCCATATCAAAATTTTCACCATTATTTTCTGTACATCTAGTGATGGTGCCTGCTAGTTATATCAGTTTACTTCCAGGTGGAAAACTTATCCTTCCCTTGTTCCAACTACTTCGCTCCTATGAGTGTTCAAATCACTTACTAAGTCATAACTGTCATACCGGTTATAGTATATGCTAATAAATTTTAAATACCACATTAACTTTCCTATTTTAAGAAAACTCATTACATACACAGTATTGCAATTGATTTTTAAATGCATCCTCTTATACCCATACTTTAATTTCCTTGTCCACGCTGTCCATCTTTGCGTTTGGAAAGACCGACTTTTTCTAGCTTTTCAGCAACCATTCCCTTTAATAGACTATTTTTGAGAAATCCGACGTATATCCGTTGAATTATATATCGTATTACTTGGTTATGAATAATCTGAGGCTTATAAAACACCACCCATTCGAAATGCGGCCTCGTCAATGGGATATCTCCTTTGAACTTGATGCTTAGGATGAGGGTGACCGGTTAGGGTTCAGAAAGGGGAAAAGTGCGAGTAATTCTAGAGCAGTAATGAAGTCACTAAAGAGGAGCGTAAGAAACGATCAGGATGCTATTTTCTGTTTCGCATATTTTTGGAAAGAGTTAGATGTAGTGAATTTGGTAGAATTAATCAAATTGTCGGAGAAAATAGGAATAAGTTTTGAGGAAAGGAGACTCAGACTGTGTGGGTGCGAGTGGCCAATGTTGGGTTCGGATGGGTAGTTTAAGGAAGAGGAGTAAGACCCTTCGTCCTATTTATTTTACTCCTGTTCCTTTCAACGTTTATGAGATGGCGGTAAAAGTTGGTGGGAAATTAATAAAATAAGTTATCTTACGTTGTTTGTCAAACAAGGATTTGTAATAATTGTAGTCTTTGATATTGGTGTTCGATGAGAATAAATTCAAATAAAACAAAGATTATTTGGTTTTCTAGAAAAGGGAGAGCAACATTAAATATTAGATAACAATTTCACAAACTAAAGCAGTTGGAACAGTTTACCTCACGCGGAGGTTTTCTGGACCAAAATGGTCAAAGTAGTGGGGACATAAGACGAAGAATTTCATCCTGGAATGAAACTTTTCAAAGATGGGAATCGATGACAGGGAAGTTGAGTGAGGATGTTTACAAACGAATCGTTTAAATTAATAAGAAGCGTGACTTTGTGCATCGCGGAAACATGGTCATTGAAGCAAGTTGATAGGTGTAGGCTTTTGAGGCTTATGAAATGTGGGTGCGGACAAGGATAGGAAAGGTGGAATGGACTGAAGGGAAGCCAAACTGGGAGGTCCTTGTCATCGTGGTGAAGAAGAGGGTACTGCTGAGATGAATCCAAAGGAGACAGAAAAAATGTGATCCCATAAAAAGAGCGTTCCCATGTTTATTTTAAAGATCTTTCACAAACATAAATTTTCTTCATCGCACATGATCAAATACGGCAATCAAACCGACCTATCGAGGATCCCATATGTGTATACACTTCCGGTTTATTCTAAATGAGCTCAAGTTGGAAAGACAGCATGACTCTTTTTAACCACCTCGTCACTTTTCCCCAGTAATCTTATTATTAAACAAACAGTTTTATGCTAGCGTCTATCTATAATATCCGCACATACTATTTCTCCTTGACCTTATGGCTTAAATGAAAGCAGTTCTCCCACCAAAATTGCATCTGGCGGCTGGTTCCATCTTTGCGATTCACCGCGAACAAATGAATGGCGAGGCGCGTGCATCCAAGGTCGAGGGTCGTCCGTGAGGAGGCGTTCGTATTCCCCCTTCCCTTGGACGCCAGCGGCGTCTGAAAACGACCCTCGGAGAGAAAGAAGCCGGGAGGGAGTCTTTTTCTCTTCCGTTTGCCAGGGGTTGGTGGCCTGGGGACGTGGGTCCGGGGGAGGGGGGGAGACAGGGGTGATGAAGAGGGGTGGGAAGAGTTGTTTTCCCCTCCGATCTTCACTTTTTTCCCTTCTCATTTCCTGCGGAGCGGAGACTCATTTTTTTTAATCTCCTTTTCTCCAAACCCGCTTGTTTACATTTTGATGGAGTGTCTCCCCTTCAGGATTTAATGAGCGCCTCTTAATTCTTTTAAGGTTAAGGGGTTTTTATTAGGGTATTCATTCCAACCTGTTATTTCGGAAGACGCGATATAACCCCTAGAGTTCAACGCAAGGACTCTTTCCTTTTGTGAGAAAAGCCGTTACATCACAGAGAGAGAGAGAGAGAGAAAGAGAGGGTGGGAGACGAAAGGTCACGGTGGGAAGTGCAGCCCATCGCCTCATGCATTAAACGTCTGCAGCAGTCTTTTTCTGTTTCGTTTTGCAATGCTCAGCTGCTGAGCAAAGATTGAAACCTTTTTGAGATGCTGCTGTTGAGGAATTAAAATGTAGGTAAAGAATGGGATTACGAATAAGTGCCAGTGATAACAGGAGGGTAGAGGGTAAAATAAAGAAAGTTGTTGAGTAAAACTCGAAGAAGGCATAAAAATGAAATGGATGCAGGGGATGCCTGTTAGACTTCTTTTATAAAATATGTAGAAATATTTATAAAATCGATAGAGGGGGAGAAGACTTTTGAGTGAACGAAGGAGAGGAAGAATGGGATTTTTATGCAACATGAACGATAACGTGGGTGGAATCGAGGAACAACTTGTTCTAATGAATGCTTTTATAGAGTATTAAGTGTGGTATTAGGCGTGGCTTCGTCTATATTTTTATAGTACCCCGCAAACCGCCGCAAGGGCTTGTGGCGGGGGGTTTTTAGGTCCCCACTTGTAAAACAGAATGAAAGCCACATGCCAAACTAAATAATTAGTGCCATTTTCACACCAACAGTGTTGTTATTTATTTATGCAAAACCCATTTCAACCTACACACATGCAAGTACATACCTTTGCAACAGGCATATGTATGCACCCCCGCATGTGCCAGATATTTGCGCAGCGTTTTCTTGTCCTCTGTCATCTTATTTTATTTTAATTATATATAACCTGCAAGCCACCGCCATGGTGTGTGGCAGGGGGTGAATACACAAACATGACCTTACTGTGGTCGAACAATGTTATTATGATCGCTTGTCGTTCGTGGAAAAAATGACATCTTAAATCTATCTATTCTACGCTTAATCTCTCTAATGTTATTAGCATGATCTCTCCTGCCGTAGTACGACGGGATGTTGAAGACTGTAATAGAGGGGAGAATGTTATGCAACTGATCAAAGGGCAGGAATAGCATAGGGATGGTCGGACGGAATGAGGGGAGGAAAGAAGTACACGGAGATGAAGAGGGACTTGTTGTAGGGTAGGATGTTGGGCTTTTCTTGCTAGGAGCAGGAGAATATATATTTGGTGGCTGTGTCCAGCAAAAACCTACTTTAATCGGTAGATTACCTAATAGTAATAATATTTTCTGCGTCTCCAGAGAGTGCCCGCAATTTTCTGGGGCTTAGAAGTCTATAGTTAATGCATATTATTATCCATTAGCCATCATATATTTGGCCAACGAACGTGGTAAAACTACAAAGTTGTAAACGGGATAACAAAAAAAGTTCATGCATGTCATTTGATTATATAAGAGAAGGTTAAATCCACGCCTGGGAACACCTTATGACACAAATACATACACTATAAATATTTAAGGTATGCCTTTCGGGAGTGTTTTTGGAAACTCCGTAAAGGAAACGGTTCGGAAAAGGAAAGGAAAAGGAAACGGCTTATCTGGCAAAGGCACTTTGCAAATATTCTCGTCCCGTAGATGTTCGCATAGTGAAAAGTAATTCATCGCCAGGGACTTTCAAACAGCGCACTAACTTATAATAATGCCTTGTCGAGGTTTTTCGAAGAATCCACAAAAAAGAAGCAGCCAAAGAAAAAAGCTCAGCGGTAAAAACAGCCCAAAGGCTTAGAGAGTGACTTGCGGGATATATTAGACTAAAGCCATGGACAAACCCACCTAATAAAACCGTCCACACAAAATGATGTAAGTGAAATTGGAAACAAGGGCAAACTCCGAGACTGAGGAACAGTCACACATTTTAATTTCCAGTAGTGTCACCAAACAGAGTTACTAAATTTGGAGCTGCCTTTTTTTAGCACGATCCTTGGTGAATAAATTCACCTCTTACAATTTGCTACTTGTCAAGAGCGCAAGAGCTAATTCACACCTATCGCCTAAAACATAACCTCAAAATTATGATTCGGAGTCTTATAACTTCTCGAAGATATCCCATCAAATAGAAGAATAATAGTGGTGCTCTAAGTAAATCATCAACAATTATGCTTGCATTCCAATTATCTTGAAAAGGAACGTGCAGTGATTTTTTTTTGGGCCACTAAACACTCGAATGTTTTTATGCTGATTTTTTAAGGAGAGAGTAAACGAAGTTCATTGAGTTCTTAAGGCACAGTCCATCTAAATAATTTGAAGCTAAGTTAAGATTGTCCAAAGTGGATCGATCCCCACGCTATGCAGTGTGTTCTGCGTTTACTCCCTTGAAGCAGGGATTTATCGGCAAAATGGAAGGAATGAACCAGCGAGATACCCTTTCTCTGTTTTCATATTTATGATGAATATCGGCGAAAGGGGACCACATGTATCAACTTTTTCGCGTGAATAGCAATAAATTTGAGAGTTTCCTGAGAATAAATCTCTCTCCCCCGAAATCGTCCGCCACGCACGCACGTCCTACAGTCCTACCACCCCCACCCCCCCCCCTCCCCTCCCCACCCCCCTAAAAATCACCCTGTCACGCTGGTGCACGTGACTTCCGAAAGCTAAACAAAAGAACGTCGAAAGCCGTCCCCCCGAACCAACGAGTAATGCTCGTACAAAACGGCCAAGCGGAAGTACAAACGAGGGCGTGACTACGCGAAAGTATTAGCGACATCTGCATCGAATGAATTCAGGAGAATTGAGCGCGACCACTGGGGTCGCCCATTACTGATTGAACAGATAAGTGTTACTCTTGTAATCGATGCAAACAAAAGGGGCACATTGCTAAAAATCAGTACTGTAAAATTTCAAATCAGCAAAATGTCAAATTTGGCGAGTAAAAAATTTCCTTTTGTAATTATGACACCTTTCGATAATTATGACACATTAATCAGTCAGTGGCGATCATTTAGTTTACATTTTGAAACCTCTCAACGTCCATAACTAGCGCTGTAGTCATTATTATTTATATGGCAACCTTATTTATATGTTAATCTTTTACATTGAACGACGCAGTACTTACCAGTATGGTATTTTTTGAAAACGCCATTCAAATGCTTTGATAGTAACACATCATCGTTTCGTACAAGCTGGTATTTATTCCGCAAACGACAATTTAGCATCAAGTGCGCCTCTCACACACTTTGAGTAAGTACTTAAATGGTAGGTTTCAAGTAAAAAATGTCATCCAAAACTGTCCTTCTATAAACTTTGAGCGATATTATTTATTCCAATTATGTGCTATTTTAGTGGACCACTAATGTCCTACTAAAGTCAACATAAATCTTAAACCACCCAGGACACTAGCACTAACTATGCGAGATCCAAATGAAACGAGGAAGTATCCACAATCACTAATTTCATATTCCCTTCGATCGATTATTGAGGATCGAATTTCGATACAGGCGAACTTTTGATGAGATTTTTGTGACCACCACGGTATTAATCATGGAAAATTATTTCTTTCAAATCTTAGCTGTTTGAAAAAAAGACGTCAATGACACAAAAGGATAGTAATTGCAAAAAAAATCGTTTTATTACATCAAAACATTACTTTCCAAGGTATCATTTCAATCCCTGTTTTTAATTATTGCACTTTGAAATCTTTTTGTACGTGCAAAGAAGGAATATTATAAAAGATCTTCTTTTTAGCATTTTTAATATACTTTTGCGAATATGGTTACTTATCCCATAGCCTGCGCCTTTAAAGACACTCCATTAAGATCTCTGGGATTCTCTCTCTCTCTCTCTGGGTGTGTCGCATGAAACTGCAAGTGACGAAATTGCGTAGTTGAGTTCGCAGCAGTACGAGGAGGTTGCCGAACACCAATATTAAGCCGTCGTGGGGCACCCGTCGTGGAAATCAATCACATAGAATGGTCTGTTCCACTCGTTTCGAGAATCCATGGGTCGAAATTGCAATTACCGACTCCGCGGAATTCGCCGGCGATCATGGCGTCGATTTTCGTGACTCGAGAGGGCCCCCGTCATTTCCCTGCGATTCCGAGCGATTCCTGTGAATGCACACGAGACATTCCGAAGGAGCCAACAAGTACCCGCCCACCAACGCTTGGCCGTGTAGGTATGAATAGCAGACTTATTTACGACTTGTAAGTCGCATTATTAACCGAAAAATTTTTACCCACTAGATTTCCTTCTCGTAAGAAATATTTTGCTCGGCCGAGAAATTTTATCCAAAACATTGTCATTGAAAATTTTGGAGTCATGAACGGCACAATAATGTATGTACTCCCTTGGATGGAATATACGCCGCAGCGTGATAGTTGAATAACTTGAGAGTTGAATAATGAAATATTAATACATTCACGATATACTTAGATCTGGAGAAAGCAATACACAAGTCGATGCAGTATTCCTAGATTTCAAAAAAGCCTTCGATAAAATCTAACACAATAAATTGTTACACAAACTTAAAAACTATTGTATCAATGAGACGATTATTAATTTGGTTAGAGACTACTTGTCAAATCGCAAAAAAATAGTAGTCATCGATGGATTGCGCTCAACGGATAGAAATGTAACTTCAGGCGTCCCCCAGGGAAGTGTAATAGGGCCTCTTCTTTTCCTTATATACATTAATAACTTAAGCGTACACGTAAGAAGCAATCTCAGGTTATTTGCTGGTATACAGGGAAATAAGGAGCCAACTAGATCACGAGCTTCTCTCCAGAGACAGACTCAATCTCGGATTGGTGCAAGGAAGGAGGATTAATGCCTGACATAGGCAAATACGCAGTTTTGAAATTTTGGAACAAAGGTAGCGGCGAACAGGACATTAACTACGAAACAGAGGGTTTAGTGCTAACTAGATGTCCATTTTTCTCAAAATATCGAATGGCTGGGTCCTAACCGGACAGACCTCGTAAAATAAATATACCAGCCCCTTCCTCGCTGGCTCAACGTTCCACCCTGTTTAACGGTCTTCATTATCTTTTTATATCATTGCCATTTTGAATGCCACGTATCCATCTTTCATCTCTCTTTTGGATTTCTCCCAGCAATTCACTCTCATCCCCAGCCATGCCTAATCACTTCCTTGTTTGTTTTCCTTCCTGTTCGAGCCGCTCATTTGACCAAGAGAACATTTCTATTGACAGAGCACGGATTCTGGCTTCCTGCATTAATAACTTTGATCCCGGGGCCAAATTCTCGCTTCTCTTGAAAGGCTGCTGCTAATCAGTAATCAATAATTAGATTTCAGAATCGAATAAAGCATAAGTGTCTTATTTTTCAGTGCTCAATATCGAATTCAACTTAATAATGAAATTCGATTCCCCATTTTGAACCAAACGAGTTTAAGTATTCCGAATTCAGTTCTGAGGTCAATATTGAAATGAGAGTCGTGTGTATCAGACTTTAGAATAATCGTATAGAATAAGGAAATAAACTCAAACACTGAGCAAGATGAGCCTTTCTTCTGCAAGATTTGTATAAAAGTATCGGTGGCAATGTTTTTCCTCACTTGTGCGTGAAGTGCTGAATTCAGGCCGTCGGTCAACTGTGCGCATGATCACAGATCGTATTGGCATTGATGAGAAGACAGTGCACAACATTGAACCGCTGAAAATTTAGCGATGGGAAAGATCTGCGCTAAACTCGTCCTCCCTAAGGTCTTTGGACGGACGACCAAGAGCAGATTCGAGTGCATGCTTGCGAAGACATTCTGCAATGGCATCGCGACGATTTCCCACCACCATTACAGTACCAACTTGGTAATAGCAGAGTATTTCCTATTCCCAAAAGTGAAATCTTCCCACAAAGGACATCACCATGGGACCCTAAGTTCCGTCAAAGAAGCTTGTACACGTTCCCTTAAAGACCTTACGCCTACCAGAGAGCCTTCGCGTCGTGAAAAAACCGCTGGCGAAAGTTTGTCGACGCTCAAGGGATTTATTTTGAAGAATTGTGAGGCATTGTAGCAATATCTGATAAATAAATCTATTTTTCTGAAACTTTTACCTTACATTACCTTACCGTTACTACTTTGGTAAACAATGTTTCGTGCCCGAAGCGATCATTGAACAATTTTGTTTATTAGCACTTAGCTGAATGAAATGGTGCCTCTACCTCCAACGTTTCATATTTACGTAGGAGACAAGGGTCAATCATTAGTAACACTTGGTTTCGACCCAATAGCAGGCGTGAGTATACGAGTAAGGTAGCTTGCGAGGGTATCGTATATGGAAATGCTCGGAGATTCAGAAATATTGCTGTTTGAATTTATACTTTTTTTAGTACCCTGCCAGCCACCGCTAGGGTGGGGGTGATTGCACAATAGACTGCCCATGAATCGCAATACTTTTTTACCCCCTGCCGGACAACGTTATTATGATCCCTTATCGTTCTTGGAAAAAATGGCATCCTATATTTATCCTGTTCTACACTCGATCTCTCTTTAATTTTATTGACATGATATCTCCTACCGTAGTGCGATGGGGATAATAATACATTTCCAACATCATCATTGCTAAAAATACATTCTAGAGAGAGGGAATAAATATGTGTGGAGGTTAAGAAATTGAGCTAGCAAGCTTCGATATAGAAAGAGAATACGATGTAAATAAGGATGTCTTAGGCCCAAGCATACTTCATATCTAGATAGAAAAGGCATTAAGAGAATCAAAGTCAAATAAGGTCATGGCGTCAAACAACAGTCCCGTGGAAATACATTGAGGAAAACGTGAGAGGAAGATTTTTTATGGAATAATTCGTAGTATTAATGAGGGAGGAGTTTGGCCGGAAGACTTAGTCGGATAAGTTTTAGTCCTTGTCTTGCAAAACAGGAAATGACAGCCGTGCGTAAGGACCAAAGAAAAATAAGTTAGATGCCGCATGCAACTAAATCTACGAATTGAGTAGTTTCGGGCGTAATGTGTTGGAAATCGAGCATATTGAATAACTGATAGTAGCTCTTTTCCACTGGATAAAATTTATTTTACGACCGGGTTCCGATGTGTTACATCATCTCCAGGCCCATGACGATGATGTACTACATCGAAAGCCCGTCGTAGCATACATTTTATTCAATGAAATAGTGCTAATGTCAGTTATTCAACTAAATCTATACTAAAACCCATGAAACAGAGGATGGAGAGGAGAGAAAATAATTACCTATGGGATAATCATTTCGGTTTCAGAGAGAGGAGAGGTCGTCGTGGTGCCATTGCACGAATAAGATCATTAATATAGAGGAAAATATAATAGAATGAGGATTTATTTGTCCGTTTCGTTGATTTTGAGAAAGCTTTGGAGTGAATTGTTGGATTTTTAAATGTGTCACAGGAATAAATTTTAGATTGGAGGCATGGCAGACATCCACAGCCCGTGCATAGTCCAGATGCATGTGGCGGAGTGAGAGTTCACATGGAAAGTTTTTTGGAGAGGAGTGAGAACCCTTTATCTTATTCCACCATCATATGTGTTGTTCAAAGTATAGGGAGATGTCCCTGTATATGTGGAGGGAATGGTTATAGAGGCGGAGGAAGGACCGGAGACAGGAATGAAAATCGGTGGAAAATGTATAAAATCAGGTTTGTGGATTATTAAGCTCAGTTTGTCAGTCAGACAAGGGGTTGCTAGCAATTCTGAGCGCAGTGGAAATTCATTGGACTGGCCTTGAGTGAGAATCAATGCAAGCAGAAAAAATACTATAAAGTTTTCGAGAAAGAGAAAATCAAGTTTAAACATTAAAAGACAAGTTCATAAAGTAAGAGCGATTGGAACAGTTTAATTACCTAGCAAGTGTTTTCGACCGAAATGGTGCAAGGGGTCGGGATGCAGTGAAAATAACTGACGACAAGGTTTCACAAAGAGGAGAGAGTTTATAACAGGGACGTTGAGTTAAGATGTTATGGAAACTGATAAGGAGCGCGGTTTTTCACAGTGCGTAAATGTGGTAATTTAGGAAATGATACAGGCATAGATGGAAGGCTTTTGAAATGCGGACGTGGAGAACGATGGAAGAGATGGTGGTCGATGAAAAAGAAAACAAACGAGGACGTGCTGGGTATAGTGGAGGAGGAGAGGGGATCGTTGGGATAAATTCAAAGAAGGTAAGTTTCAAGAAGGTAAGCATTTTGATTGGCAATGTGATGTTGAAGACTGTGATGAAGGGGAGAGTGTTAGGTAAACAAGAAAAGGGTAGGAATAGGAAATGCGTGTTGGACGGAATGAAGGTAGGAGAGAAGAAGAGGGATGAAGAGGGATCTGATGTAGAGTAGGATGTCGGGTGGGTTATCGCTGAAGAAGCGAGGGAAACATTGTTGTACCCTTATGCAGCGATAGCCGTCCCAAACCGAAAAAGGCCAAATGGTAATAATAATATTTACCAGAATGCATTATAAAAGTTGTGATCTTGTTAGTTACGCACACATAGAAACAAATTGTATGCATGTTCTCAATTATTACACTCTAAGCACCTTATCCCCACTCCCCTTCTCTCTCTCTCTCTCTCTCATTCAGTCATATTTTAGCGATACGCCTTCCGGAGAACCATAAAAAAAGAACCATATTTCGTACTTTAAGGGCCAAGGAGTCAGAAATAGAGGTTCTCTGTGATGACAGAATGATTTGCGTTTAACTCTGCAAATGGATCTTTTCGTTCTCCGAGGCGACCTCTCGTTGAAAAAAAAAGGATTTTTAAATTTGGCCCAGCGTGTCGCGTCTTCTCCTTGGAGGCCGCCTCGCCCCTGGGCTGGCCGATTGCGATTGACTGGGAGGAGGCGGCCCTGAAAATGCCGACGCCGTTGCACCCGAGGGATCGGCCTGCATTAAGGGCCCATCGCGGGGCGTGCGGTGATTTATACATCAGTGGCCGCTCCAACCACTCCCTCTCCCACTCCCCGTGTTATTGAACTGCGGCGATCGTTATTCATTTCGAGGCGCGCCCATTACGCGTCCCCGCCATGTTTTATGCCTCCTTTCTCCGACCCCCACTCGCCACCCCCTGCGCGACACACCCCCTCCTCCAGTTCAGCACATTGTTGGGGGGCTGGGGGCGGGGGGTTGCACCCGGACCCCTTTTAACATGGCATGGGGGAGGATGTTGGAAGGGGTCGTTTAACGTCACGGGCGCCACCCTTGAGGAAGAAATCGCGGGTATTCCTTCTCGAAGATGCGATACCTTCTCCCAATGTCTTCGACATATGCCCAACTATGCGATAATGATCGATAGAATAAATGGGCGAACTACTGGGATTCGAACAATACGGGTGGAAACCATAGGAGCTAGCACCCATGCACTCATCTGTTAGTTATTAGTTACGTATCTAGCAGTTAGTTTGAAACCAATCGCCAGCGCAGCAGCTGTGTTTAAAAGACGATTCTGCCATGACTGAACTCAAAGCGCCGAATACCTTACCAATTATTAACTATATTGCTCATAATTAAATGTATCTTTTTTCAATATAACGTTTGGGGTTGTCACGAAAAAACTTCTTAGACTCTCCTACCTGTCCTATTTGATCAATTTAATCGTAATGAGAAGTAAAGGCTCATTTCTCGTGGACGGGGAGACAAGGGAAATGCGGCCGGTGCTGTGCTGCATCTCGAACTGACCGTATCGAACACGTGGCCGAGATGTCTTCGGGAGTGAACTCGACGGGTTCAGAAGGGTGGCGAGTGGGTGAGAGTGTTTTTGTGTGTGTGTCTGAATGGTATGCCGCAAACGGATATAGCTCGAACTTTTCAAGCGTAAATGTCAGTGAAGAATATACAATGGTAATACTGGAATATTGTTTTGTACCTGCTTTTTATATCAATCCACTTTGCACCTACTTGATCAAAATAAATATAATCATAAAATTAATCATCCTTTTCGCAGTCGTATTTTGTCATTCCTTTGACAATGAGTGTTCTCTCGTTAAACATGTTCTTCCATGGAAAAGGAAATAGAACGTATAGATGCCACGTAAAACCGTGCAATTCTCTTAGTGCTATCAGATGAGCTCTACCCTTGACTATCAAAATATCTCTGGGCTTTTGTGGTGCTCCCTTTCCTCAAATATAGTAGGCACTATGTTCTGTACCCGTCGCTAATACAGCTTCATTGTCTGCAAGGCTGTGGTAAGGCATCATTCATTTGATGCTTAAGCACCGCTGAAAATTAGTCTCAAGATTTCATATGAGCATAAAGGAGGAAATTCCCCCGAATAAACTTAGTTTTAACTTTGAAGTCGTATATACGTTTTGGCACTGATACATGTGTTGGTTAATGTCACCGCTAATTACATTAGTAAATGTGCTTGATTTTTTAAACCGAGAAAATTATTGATTCGGAAACCCAAAATAATATTCTTGTGTTATATATAAATAATTTGCTGCTAAAAATAACTAAATATATGTCAGTGACGTGTAAATGAATCTTTTATCGTGACTCGATTTCGTTCGGAGATCTATCCCATTACTTTTTGAATCATATTAAAGTCCATATATCCATTTAATGGAGTCTACATACACTCGATCAAATGCTTAAGCTTTACTCTCACTCACGACCTCTCGTGGGTGATACATACACGGGGAATATGTGGACAGGCTCACAAAAAATTAGGAAATATTAGAAGAGTACTTGGTAAATGTGATGAAAAGGTCAAAGGTTAATGTTATCTTTCGCTTTTAAGCCCTCATTTACGATATACCACAATTACATGGGATCCTGACGAAGTTGGATTGATTTCACCGTAGAGGAGCTAGATTTGTAAAACGTTGTTTTGATAAACTGATTAGTTTATCCAAAATATTAGAGGAGCTAGGCTGGGAAGCACTCACGGGGCGAAGGTTAAATCATAGATTTAATCTCTTGCATAAATTGGAAGGATATCTCTTTAGCGATCATTTTGAAAATGTATTATTATCCCCATGGCACTAAGGTAGGGGATAATTCATGTGAATAAAATTAGAGAGTTTAAGTGTAGAACAGATAAATATAGGATGTCATCATTTCCACGAACGATAAGGTGTCATAATAACCTTGTCCGACACAGGGTAAAAAAGTATTTTGGTTCAAGAGTAGTCTGTTGTGCAATCACCCCCTACCCCAAACGGTAGTGGTGACTAACAGGGAACCATGTATGCGTGTGTAAATTAAGTATTTAATTTATTTTAGTGTGAATGGAAAAAGAATACTAGGATTTTCCATAAACTTTTTATTTGGCAAAACTAATTTCAAGTAGAAGGCGTCATAATTATATTAGTATAGTGCCCTCAGAGAGTGTGTGTAGGTCTGGGTGTCAAGTGCCACAGCTCTGGGCAAGCAGGATCCTTGGAGTGGGGGTGAGGCCCCCCCGAGGTGTCAGGGGAGAGAGGGGCCTCCGGCAGAGGCTATCGGAGCCACCAATCACTCCAGCAGACGATGTATCCATGCGTATTTCCACGTAGCTCGTGTTTCCGCTTCAAAGTTAAAATCTAACGTGAAGGAAAATTGAGTTTTTTTCCAAAGTTTGATATTATGATAAAACTCCAATTATTATTTCGTAAATGTTACATTATACGTCGTTTTTCTAAATTATATTCAACATCATGGAATTTAGTATCAGCACTTGCAATATGAAGGTTACCTTTTGTAGGTTACATGCATGTAGAGGTAATTGATGAGGTACATGTTCTCACTGCAAAGACGAATCTCTGTTTGTACCAGTCTCTCTTTAATCTCGTATGTATTGGTCGCTGTTGACGTGAAAATGTTTCCAACCTAAAATTTCAGATTTACATTTTCAGTGGAACAATATTTATGCCCATGGAGCAATAAATTAATTAGCTTCGGTAACGATTGTTGTAGCATCCTAAGATAGGTATAGTTGCGCTTAGTTTCATTTGATTTGTGTTGCAATGTTGGTGTTTCACTTGGGAAAAAACTAATGAATGAAAGATTCAGATTTTGTGCAGCTTAAGTGAAGGTACTGGTAAGAATAAACTCTATGTGCCTCCGTACGTCCAACCCATTTGCAAATTAAGTTCAGAATTTACTTGTCCATTTACCGAAATGAAAATTAATTTCTAAAAATCAATTCTTTAGGGCGTCCACATTTTGATTTAGTGAAATTCCGAGCGATAGCGAGTTGCTTGACTATGATTCCCAGTTGGCTCATGCCATTATTGGAGTTGCTGCCAAATCCCTCCCGAGAGTCTGTTGAAAATATGTAAATTTTTAATTAAGTTTACACAAAATTAATTCCTGAAGCTACGTAAGTTACGTAATTACGTGACAATTTTAATTGTTTTGCGTGATTCTTTCACTTTGCGATCAAAACAACACAAGGAAAGATTGCATAATTCTAATATATTTCTTAGATGTATTTCATGTTTTTCACCCCCTTGCAAAAATGCATGCTTTGGTTTATTGGCAACGTTAGGCAGAAAACAGAAATTTTTCTAAACTTACCGCTTTCTAACTGCCAGCGTATTATTGCACATTTGCATGTGCGTATGGTGTTCAATACTTCTTTAGCAAATTCCAGAGATGGCGCTTGTAGCACGACAAAAGATTCGCTTTTAGAAAACTTCATTTTTCACTAGAATGCTGTTAAAGTTTCACCAATATCCATCGCAGGGTTTCATTTTCATATTCGATTGAAGCAATAAGCTTTTATTTGTACAGACAAATGAAGCAAATGAGTTTCATTTTGCTAATGAACAGCGTTAAAGTCTTCTTTTTCAAAGACGTAACACTGAGAGAGATAAAAGCCGATTTGAATGAAGTTCATGGTACATCTGCTCTTGTGTTGGCGACTATTTAAAATTGGGTACGTGAGTTTAAAAATAGCCGTACATCGACAAATGATGAACATCGTCCGGAATGCCCAGTGGGCGTAACTTCCTCCGAAATGATTGACAAATCCACGAAATGGTTTTGACAGTTCGAAGAATCAAAGCTCGCGAAATAACTGAGGCCACGGACATATTACAATTTTTATGCAGTGTTTTCAAATTTGCACGAAAAATGGGGTGTGAAAAATCTCACAAAAATTGGTGTCACATTTGCTCTCAGTGGAGAATAAACGAAATCGTGTGGTCAACTCAGAGGTTGGTTTGGTGCCGTACCATCGCAATCCTGACGAGTTTACCTCGATGCATTGATGTGGGCATATCATGGGAACACTAATACACTCCAAAGACAAAAGGAACAGTCGGAACGTTGAGTTTCTAAAGACGATCACGCTTTAAAGAAGACAAAGACTGTGAGATCGTCTCTCATTGTGATGGGCGCGGGTTTTGGAATCCACGGGGAATCATCTAGGACTATTACTGGTAAAAATGACAAAAGATAAATGGAGAGTGTAAACACGTCGTTATTGCACCGGTTGATCGAACCAAAATCGAGAAAAAAACCTCCTCGTTTGATAAGTAGAGAAGTCTCTTCCATCAAGAGAATGTACGGGTGAAAATTATGACATTAAAGTTCGAATTTTTACTACAGCCACCGTATTCACCAGATTTGGCCACCCGTTGACCTTTTCTTAACCTTCCAAACTTAAAAAAATGGCTCGGGGGAAAACGATTCACGACGAAAGAGGATGTCGTCGCCAATACGGATGTATATTTGGGCATTCTACATTTTGGATGGCTTAAAAAAAACAGGGAAAAAGCTGAAGGAAATGTATCGAGATAAAAGGAGATTATATTGAAAAAATAATCTGCCCAAAATAATTTTTTATTCTTTTTTTCTAGGGACGTTTTGAACGACCCACGTAATCTAATTTTTCCTTTTAGTGCACAAAAATGTTTTTACTCTGGCCTTGCTTCTGTGACTTTTTTATAGCGTTTCTTAAATGAAATCAGTGTCCTCTTTCCTGCACTACCTTTATTCCAATTGAATATTCCCCAAAGAGTAATGCATGCTCAACCAAGCTCACACGAGATCCTATGATTGCAATAACCATCTGTTAAAAGCTTTAGCGCTTAGATTTTGTGCATTCACAAGATTTAAATAAGAGTCCGAATCTTTGAAAAACACGAACACCTTTAAATTAATTAATACACAAAGCACCCGTCAAAGTTTTAACAGTGTAATTGTGAAGGTATTCGTTTCCACATCTCACCTCTTCCGTCTATTTAATTTTGTTTGGAGATTTTAAATATCCAGATACATTCTACGCTTGATTCCAGACTGAAACCACCGAGAAATTGTTAAACCTTTGAAGCAGCAAAGGGTTTTTTGAAACATAGCTGAGGGAATCGGTCGTCACCTTTCTAGTTCCTCCTGCGTCATTTCCGATTTATTGCTAATTCCACGATCGCATTATCACGGCTCGTCCCATTTGACACTTTCCTGGGAGGCGCGGTGCGCCGGAGAGTCGATAAGAAATAACATGTTCGGAGCTCCGTTTTCCACGCTTGTAAGGGATTCGGTTCGATTCGTCAAGCGCGCCAGTTTTACCTCCGGCGCGCCCCCATTAGACTCTTGAAATTTGCATCGAGAGAGTCACTCATCTGCCCGTTAATTTCAAAAAATCAAAACCCTCAAGATGTTGAAACTGAGGCTGATAACTCTTGAATTTACGGCTCCTGGGAAATGGAGGAGCTTTACGCGACCCGCGCCCGCCTTTCGCGCCCCCGAAAACCCCTCCTCCAACCCCACCCCCCCTCTTCGCCTCTTATCTTAAGTGCCCACTCATTTTCCCCACGGGCGACCCCTTCTTCCCCGAGAAAACCCTTTCCATTAATAAGGCTCCCGTCCTCACATACACACCCCTCCCACCGCTAGACCCTTTCCCATCCCAACCAAACCCACACACACACACAAACGTCTCCCCCTCTCCAAACACCCCGCCGTCTCGTGCAATGCATCACCCTCGCTAATACTTGGCTCCCTTGTAGTAAGGGACCGTGCCCCGAGCGCGCGGCTTTCCTCCCCGTGCTCCCAACCCTCCGGTCCCCATTTAGGGCTTTAAAGGGGGCGCTCCTTCCTTCCACGGGGTCCAGGGCCTCGTAACGATGATAGGAATCAGTACCGTGGCAGGGAATCCACCTCCTCCAAGGGTCCCTTCCTCTGCCCCCTCCCCCCAGGGTCCGAGGGCCTCCGAGTCCGAAAAGGAGTACATTTTACCCTTCCGAAACGGACGCTTGAGCAAAGAGACTGCAGAGAGACGAAGATGCCCGTTTCGTGAAGATTAGTCAAATGAAAGACTCTTCCTTTAGCCGTTAGTCTAACATAGCCTACAAGTGCAGCATTATTATTTTTGGATTGCCTAATCCACTTGAAGAACAAAGATTAAATTTCGCTACTTAGGTTATTGTAAATCAAAACCATACGAATAAACTTCGTAGTTTGTAATAAACTTGTTTTTGTGGAACTTACCCATAACGGAAAGAAAAAAAAACAGGCAAGTTAATTCATCTTAATTTTATTTTTATTTTACCACCCGGGTCAATGCATATTGTCATCGACTACTTATTTGAGCTTTGCCTTCCATATACAGGCTGCGGCGCTTATATCCGGAAAAATTTCAATTTGAATTTCCCGCCATAACGTAGTTCCAATGTAGGTCACGATTGGCGATCTTGAAAGCTATAGGCATCTTGTAAACAGTCATAACCTCAAAACGGCCGAGATGTTACGTACAGGTGCGGAGTACAATCGTTGAGCCGCTACTATCGGAAGTGTTCGCGCTGGGCGGAATATATCGAAATAATTCGATTCCTCTGGTACCCCAGATCAACAGTTCACGATATTGTTGCCGTGTGTAATGCTTAAGAGAAGTTTGAGGAAGGTTTCGCTAACCCGAAGAGGAAACCTCATTCGAGGAAACTCGTGCTTTCCCGGATTTAAGCGCTGCACCCTGTATATGCTCAAGAGGGCACTGCAATGCTTGAAAGGACAATGCAATGTAAAGACTCATGAGAAAAATGTGGCATGTTTTCTCTTTTATGTGATATGTAAAACATTTTTCCTTTGGAATCGCCACCCCTAGATTCTCCTGTCCAATCCCAAAAAACTTCCTTTCACCACCACCCCCCCCCCATGCTCTTTACCCATGACCAAGGGTATATTTATGGATGGTAAAGCTCGGAAAAGTACTTGATAATGATACTATGCATTGAAACCCGGGTCGTAAAAATTAAAAAAAAATTAAGTGGAATCAACACAGCTGTTTTTTTCTCTCCGTAAAACCATTCCAGTTTTAACCTGACATTGAAGGAATGTTAAATTTAGATGGGTACAAGCTGGATTGGTGGACTGAGTAGGATATTTATAAATACGATCGATCCTCAGGCCCAACATGAAGAAAGCACATTAGGAACACCTCAGTTAAGTCAAGTACTTAGGAAATCATGGTTTATAACAAGAATCGATGGAGGAAATATTTTGAAAAAATATAATGAAGGAGTTTTTTTATCGCGTTAGGTAGATCTCATCTAAAATTGCGCATGCGCAATGACTGACTGTTTGGAACCCTTCGCACATAAACTTAATTTCGGGATTGAAAAAGATGCGGTGAATAGCGGATAGTTTCTTATAATGCGTTAAATGAATGAACAGAAAGTCCCATCCTATTGTTATACATATTTAGCCCGTGTTGGGAAACAATGAAAACAGGGATACACGTAGGAATAAAAATTTGAAAAAGTTCTAGAAACAACTAATTGGCTCCGAGCGAACAACATGAGCGCGCATTACATTGGCCGAAGATTAGAGAAGGGTCCGGAGGAGTTAAGGAGGAGTTAAGAGGGTAATTAACTGCAAATCTGATTGATTTACACTAAAGTCATCGTTTTTCCCTAGTGCAATACGAAAGCAAAGCTGTAGAAAATGCGACATGCGACGAACTGAGTTTCCCATAATGCCATTGATCACCAATCCGCAATTACCAATATGAAAGAAATAGTTCCAGGAGTGTCTCGGTGGTATAATTGAAACCAGATGATGCCGCGCAGCGACAGGGCATCTACCTTGGCCGTGCAAATATATATTGTGCATGGGGAATTGCAAAGTTGTTTCCTATCGCCATTATTCTAATGGCTGGTGACTTAACACCTCCTGCCACACGCTCCTGTGGCGGTCATCAGGCTATCACATAGCTGGAAAAAATGTCGTATGACTATCGCTGGTAAAGAGACGAGGGCAGATAGCCCTGTATTTTGGGAAGGTGGGCTAACAGCCAATTGGAATGACGAAATAAAAGGCGGATTGAATTATTCAATTAGAGTACCCTTGCGCCATAACTGTAATGAAGAAATAATGCGTGTAGAGACGAGCTGTGAAGTATTTTCCTGGCACCGCCTTTTATTGGCCGCTCAAAGTTTCTGTCTAGATGCCATGTGGCACTTTATCCAGCTGCTGTTTGTCTAGTTGTGTCTTTGTCGACGCGTGGCTGGTGCTCGGATGAGGGCACTAGTCTGCTCTGACGTGCGCGGTGTTCGGACACAAGCCGTGCGAATACGTGGAGGGACCCGCATAAATAAACTGGAGGTCTTAATATACAGATACTGTAATATACTTGGAAAAACGTAGATTAGAGCCGTTTTATTGATGTGACCCAGACTTACCTGAGAAAAGCCTTTGGTAGAGCGAATCATGAAGTTAGAGTTGGTACATTCGATATACTTGACCTCTGCTAATGTGATGGAAACCTTAATTAGCCTAGAGATAAATTATAGGTAAGTACTTAGAAAAAGTCAGTACTTTACTAGTTAACCCTGAGATACCCTCAGGGTATCTCAGGGTTAACTGATAGGGTCCATGCTGTCTTTGCCTTTTCCAATGATATGAAATTTACTTTTATTTATGCGTAATGCAATAATTTGAGTTTTATAAGATCTAAAAAAAATCTAATTGGTACGCAGTGTTTTATGCAAAACTAATCCATCATTAAAGCTGATATATCTAAAGGCCTTGGGTTCTGGAATATATTTTAATTATCCAATTGAGTTTGCTTACTCTAAAGTATTGAAACAACTAGGTTTTATTCTATGTATCAGAAAGACATGCAATAAGGTGATTATTGCGGTTACTACCCATCGATTTACAGGACACCTATCAACAGCATCGTTGCCATAAACGGCCTTTAAACGACGATTAATCTCAGTAGGAGTCACTTTTTGAGTCACACTTGAACTCGCGTTAACATAGCACTAGAACACGTCTCCGTACTTCCGCTCCTCAAAATACACTGGATGAATGTAACGACCTCAAACCTGCGCATGCGTGTTGAAGGGGAATGTTACTTCCACAAGCCACCAGAAGTGCTTCTGAAGGACATTTTGTTTGTGGTCTACAAGCATGTGTGCATTACTTTTCAGCCTACCCTTGTATACTCGTACGTATGTGTGCTTTAGTGGTCTGATCACCAGTCAATTAAATGCATGCTTGAGTTAAATGCATCATGATTTTTGCATTGCATTCTCTTTAAACTTTATGGTTTCACTGAAGATTTTACATCAAATATGAACCATTACATCTGTTTAGTTTCAGTTATGCACTTAATGACAGCATTTTTGTTAGGTCTGTATCTTTGAATGCCTTGGGCTTTCACCTCGCTCGGTTGCTCGGGAAGCATTCGGTATCCGCAGTGTTCAGGCAACCGTCGAATCAGTTTGAGGAGGAGGCCAACTGATTCCAATGTGTCACTGACGCAGTGCGGTGGGCCCAGCGGGACATGCAGGACTTAATTACGCTGCCCTTCATCCCCTCCGATCGAATATCTAAACATTTAGTATCAAGCATTATGCTGTGCTAATTAATGTAAAGGATTCATAGAATATGTTAAAAATACCTTTGGAACGTAGAATATGCATTTAAGGTGACCTAACACCCCCCGCCACACGCCCCTACGGCGAATTTCGGGGTATTGTGTGAAAAATGCTCAGGGGAGATCTAGGGAACAGTAACAGCAGGGATGAGGAGTAGAAAAAAAGAATAATTATCCTAGTAGGACCCATGACGAGGCATTCGGATAGGTTCGAACATTTGATTGAAGGAAGAAGGGAAACTAAAGGCACGAAATGAAAGAGGGCCATTGATGGCATCAAACAAGAGTGTCCCTGCGTGGATCTGAAAGAAATGGTATTGAGGAAGGAACCCTTCACTAGGAGTGAAGGTCCACTGCCGGAAAAATGTGGGTAGGTAGAAAAATAATGCAAACATAATGGCCGAAAAGATAAAAGAATAGGATTAGCGAGTAATACTATAGGCTGTAAATGCTGACACGACAAATGGTCGTTAAAGGTGATGTGTCGGTGACTCTGACGTGGAATGTGCTGTTCGGGAACACCCACTGCGACGGACGTCCAATATGAACTTCCTCCTCCGCCTTCCCGCCCCCCCATCCTCTCCCCCTACTGCCCTCACACCTTGGGAGCCGCGAACATTTCCGTACACTTGCAGTTCCCTGAGCCAAGAGAGCGGGAAAGGAAATTTGTGGCGAATCAGTGGGAAGTGTCATCTTCAACGGCAAAACGCATATCGTTTAAATGTGGTTTTGTTCCCTTTTTCGGGTGGTGGCCTAACACCCCCCGCCACACGCCCTTGCGGCGGCTTGAGGGGTATTATATAGATGTAGAAGTAGGTATCTTAAGAAAATACTCTTCAAAAATTTCCATCACGCCAACTCACACTTGGCCAAAAAATTATGAAAAATATTTTGATTGAAATCATACAAGTTTCATGAGCAACCTAACTCCTTCACACAAGGTCAATGTAATTAAAATTTGGTAATTTTAGTTTCCTCCTTGGCCACGCGTGAGAAAAAACAAACAATAAATATTTAATTTGAAACAATATATGTAGTTTTTATGTGCTTAACGTCAACAAAGACCAATAGCGCTACTGAAAAAAGACCCTACAAATGTTACAGAACACTTTAAGTTCATTGAACAGTTGGCTTTACTTCGCGCGTAACTAAGCGGTTTACTCATCGTTGTGAGCGTTGTGCGAGCGTGTGTTCTGACTGGCGAATTGCATTCACTCTCGGTTGTAATGTAGGCATCTTCGTAAAAGATGCCGAAAGATAATCCGGGAGGGCATTAAACCATCCTACACGACTCAAGACAAGCATGGCAGCCATCATGACGTAATTAAATTCATGTTTCTTTTGCGGGAGTGGTTGATCGAAATTTAAGGAAATGCAGTGTGAACAATGGAATTAGGAGACGCTTAGGAGATTAGGTTGGATGAAATTTGGGGTGCTAGGAGAGTGTTGGCGCTTCCGAACGAACTGCAGGCCTCCCTTCTCCCTTCCTTCTTCCTAATCGCTGCGGCGGAATCAGGGCCACGCTTGGAGTGCCCCCCCTACGAAAAGGGTTTGCTGAGGCTTCGACAGACCCCTATCGAGGCGGTTTTGAGAGCGGGGGCATGCTCCCGTCGCCGGGGGGGGGGGGCACGCTCGCTGAAGAGCCATCCGGCCCTGGGTCAACATTCGCGGGCCGCGGAGTAATCATTCCGGGATGAAAGTTTCACCTCTCAATGAAATGTCAAGGTTAACTCTAATTATCGTGGTATGTTTTTTCTGCAATATTTTCATCACTAAAAATTTTGGGTCAATTATCGTTGGGAAAGAACGCTATTCGTGTTCCAGGTGAGTCCGATTTAAATATCCTGGTAGAACGAAGAACAGCACCATCTATTGTTATGAATTCAATGCGTTTGGCAGTGCTTTAGACGTACTTACATATAATTTACTGTAAGTGCTGCGATAGGTAATTGAATTAACCTTCGAGTTTTTCTTCGTCAAAATGCCAACGCTAGGCGTGTAGATAACGAGTTTTTAATGCAAAAGAAAAGTTTGCACTCGTGGACTATTGATACGTAATACCTGAAATTAAAACATTCGGCGCCGTCATTTCAGGTTCATCATTAAAATCAGTTGAAGAATGACTGCAAAGGAATGAGTTAAACATAAATTATCAATCTTCAAGCTGAGAGACAGTGGAGTTTGTAACTTTTAAGGGGCCGCTTTGTCTGTTGCTATGTGTCTTTGATTCCCATTTATTTGTTTTTGATTTTTAGCGAGAAGTTTTGGAAGAATGAGTCTCAAAGTTTGAATCTTTGAAATGATTCTCAGTTTCCCTCAGTAAACCCTTTTACCGAAATCACATAATTGCGAAGTATCTCAAGATTCTGCTCATTACCGGACTGACTACTATGTGGGCTTTTAAATTTTCGACGTCATCTTGTAGACATGGGCAGTTGGTAGAGAGGGCGCTTGCTGACATTTACCACAAGTATCCCGGGTTCGAATCCCGATCTCTAATCGTCAGCAAAAGAAACTTCATCTGAAATTCAATTGGGAAAATTCCACGGTCACTGGAACATCCGTGGAAAGCGATGGGAGTTTTGTTTGGATTGGGGAAGAAGGAACTCCTCCCCGTTATTTCAATAAAATGCAGAGTGTTACCTCAATTGCACCTTTCATTTCACGTTCAAAGAATATCGGCATTGAGCCGAGGCTGCCTCCGGTCACATCACTCCTTCCAATCTCCCCCCCCCTCCCCCCTTCCGTCCTCCCCCCCCCCCTCTCTCTCCCTCCCCAACCCCCACCCACCCAGACTGAAGGATCGCCGCGAACGAAGACATGATTGCTCGGCCGTCCACATCGGGCCGCCATTACTCTTCCGACGGCGTGATTATCGCAGTTCCACTCACATTCCACGCGCTCCCCTCAGCTTCGATCCTCTTGACGTTTGAAATTTATGCAGTTTCATTTCCAAAGGCCGATGGCATAATACTTAAGGGCAATCATTCTCCTGGCAACGCTAACGTCCCTTTTATATCTGGGTCGATGACACCGTTTGAGTGCTTCAAAAACATTTACTCTATCAAGACGAGGGAATGCGTGGAATCAGTAATAGCAAAAGTATGAACGGTGACCTTATAGGGCCTCGTTGGGTAAATAGGAGCGTCCGAAATATGGCGGGGAATTAATTGCATAGTCATTAATGCCAATCTCAGCCTGTCGTCAATTGCTTATTAATCGATATTTCCGTGAATGAATTATCAGGATAGAATTTTGAGTAGTTAATATCATCGTCTGGAAGAATCGATTCTTGTGGACATATGTGGACATCGATTTCAATTTAGTTTTATAATCTCGCACCAAGACATCTGGGCTTACTTATGCCATGAAATGGAATTAACCAATCAGTGCCCTCATTCGTAATATCACGCTCAGAGGTAGTAGTAGTAGGTAGTATTCAGAGGAGGTGACCAGCATTTGCTGAGGTCATTTGCGCCATTAGGGATGGGCAGAAAAGGATGAAGGACGGAGAAAAACCCGGCGTCGGCATTAGCCTACTCTTAACGAAAGGCGCCAAGGGGTCCGCAGCTTAACGTCCCATCCGACGGACGGCGTACTCACTCAAAGTGCCCTCCACAAAGCACCTCAAGTAGGGATCGAGATACCACTGAAAAATATTCAACACCATTGGGATTTCAACCCGAGCCCTCTGAGTGGAAAGCCAGTACGACGCTCAGAGGTTGTTGGTCAGCAATCATCGTCATTGAAGTTTATCGAATTAGAGGTTTGGTCTATAGTTGCATCCGTTCTTCAATCTACATTCTGTTCCAACCTGCCAATATTATCATTCGTTCAAGCTGTTTCTTGCTCCGGTGTTTTACATTGTTTTCCAGTGTATTCCGCTTCTTAAAGTGATCTTAAATTGCGCCTTCAACTAATAATAGTTCTCTTCTTTACGTTTCCATGAATTAAATAGACTACCGAGTTCATTAGGGAATGCGTCAAATCATTACCGAAGGATAAAGAAAAATTGGTTACACAATTTCACCAAGCTCTCAATCTGTTGACTTTGCTCGCGAATTTTGCTTTTACACAGCCGACCGTCAAGCTAATCTGTCGAAATCCCACCAGGTAATTTAAGCAAGGTGCTGGGAAAGGAAAGAAGCAAACAAGGCACGGCTGTGGGGTGGACTATGGTAGAGGCAGAGCAACGAGAGAGCAAGCGGGGTTAGTCCGCTTCCCCATCCCTCCCTCGTCCCCCTTCCCCCGCCACTTGTCCACACCCCCGTAACGAGGCGAGGCACCAAAGGGCCAATTTTGGCCTGATGATGCGCGGCCTCGCTGCGTGTAACGAAATCAGGCGGCTCCGCGGGCCGTCCATTGTCCATTGGAGGGGAGTGCGACATATACGGGGAAGGAGGGGTCAAACCATCCCCTGGTCACCCGCTATTGCCCTGAGAGGGTCACGGTCGGGAGCGAGGAGCCGGGTCTAATTCCGCCGGCGGCTGATAGAGGTCTCCGACGGCGGACTCTCGTGAGGGAGATTGCCCGAATGGAATCCCCGTCTCTGCCCCATTCACTCATTCGCTCTCTCTCCCTCTCTCTGGCTCGTTCATTCATTCATTCAATAGCTCACTCCCTCATTGTGTGTGTGTGTCTCTCTCTCTCTTTGGGAGGTGGGGATAGGAGAGGAGGACCTCGTCAAAGCCCAATTGTGAAGGAATTCCTCCTCTGGGGCTCGACTGCGGCGCGTCGGAAATGAAGAGCGCCATGCGAGGGCACTAATTTCGCGCGCCCACCGGGAGGGAAGCAGAACGAGAGACCGCACAATATTACACATTACTTTGTCCCCGTTGGATTGCGACTCCTGTCGATCTCCTGGTTACTTAATTAATTGCTGGAAGGCCCACGAGGCTCTAATTCCACGGTATTAGTTGTGAAGTGTATTTTGGTGTTCATTCTGACCTTTTCTTCATGTGGGAAGAAAAAAAATTATTATTATCATATTTACAGAACCGAAACCGTATTGCGAATAATAATTCACGTTTGAAATAAATGTTATTTGAATAATTCTTTCTTAAATAGAGAGAAATAAAGGGTAGCCATCACACATTAAACAATTTTGTTCTTGCCTGTCGCAATTACAATACTTTGTAGACGTTCTTCGGCGTATTTTATTTATTATGGTTTGTTCAAAACGATGATAGGTGTTTCCTACAACCCTGTGAATGACATTTTCAAGCAACAGCTTACGAGAAATAATGAGGCGTTCCAGCCCAAGAGGGAATCATACAAAAATGATAAGAAAAGTAATATGTTTTTATTATTATTTATTGTCATTAGCAGTGGTCTACCTGGCAGTTGTAAGTTTTCGATGGACCAAGGCACTGCACACTCATTTCCTCCTAATATCTAATGAAAAAAAATACCTAAACTTCATACTACGTATAACAATATCTCAATTCTCTTCTTTTCACCTTAAGCTACGTCCAAATTCCGTATTACTATATTCCGTTCTGCACCTAGCCTTCCCAAATTTCACCCCTCCACCCCCGCTTTCAGCATCCCATCGCCTCTCTGCTTCCACTTCCTTCCCAAAATCCGTCTCTCCTCCACTGCCTTGCTTCGTTTGTATTTCCCCTTCATTTTATCTTCCCCATTCCTCACCCCCACATATAAAACCACAATCCATATTATTATTTTCAATAGTTCCTTCTTTATATCTTTACTTAAAGTACTCGTCATCTGTTCCCGCCTCGTAGTAAATTCTTCTTTACCTTAAGCAATACTGCGTTTAATTTCGTAATTACTTTGACAACTCTCTTCTAAAATATTTTCTAAATGGGCAAACTGTTCCAACTGTCTTAATTTCTGCTCTCCAACTTAACGTTTACTTTAGTCCTTCAATTTCTTGAGAATCTCACAACTTCATTTCCCAATAATAAATTCTCATCCGATGCAAATCACAATGATTCTGCCTATTGCTAAGCAATAAATGTAAATTTCTACATGAAACCCCGCGAACCGCCGTAATGGCTTTTGGCGGGAGGAATCTGTGGCTACTGGATAACTGCCCCTTTAGCCTCCACAAATCTGATCGGATGACTTCCCCACCGACTACCTCCGCAGCCTCCAGCCCTTACTATGTCTTCCGCACACATATTGACAAGTACGGATGTTAGTGGGCATTGATGGAACACATTCTTCGATGATGATAATGGACATCCCGCTGCAACTAACCCGCCTTTTATTGCACATTCCTGCTCACCCATTTTCTATCCTTACTTGTTTAGTCTGAGGAATGTACTGTTACGGTTCCAATCCCTTTTGTATGCTCCTGCCTAACGCAAAATGTTCCTTAATCTTTCCTAATTTTTTCTGTTGAGGGTTTTTTTTCAGAATCCGCAAGTATAAAAATACATTCTGTTTATGCTACATGTCCCTCAGTATATATATATATATATATATATATATATATATATATATATATATATATATATATATATACTGTGACTGTGTATACAGTCACTATATATATATATATATATAGTGACTGAAAAAATACTCGACTTAATCGAACGAAAAACTACAGGAAGTTGTATGCTGAATCAACTAATGTTCAGGTTGGTGGCATCATGAGTCAATTCATCGCACTTGAAACTTTTACAGATTCAAAATTTGAGAAAAAAGTTACACTAATTCTTGGTCAGGTTATTACTTATGAATAAAATAAACCCTCATATTGGTAACTGTCCACGTTCTCTTAGTGAAAATATAATTAAATTCACGAAATGCAGTTAAATCATGTTAAAGAGCATAGTAAGTCTATTCTTTAATGGAGATCTTCTCTTTCTCCTCTTCATATATTCTGAGATAGGGTGCGTTCCAAAATTAATGCAATAAAATTGTCCGCGCCGCTCCTAATGGTTGGGGTGGGATCGAATCGCTTGGAGTAAGTGATGGGGGTGACGCTAAGCTTTGCCGCGAAATCAGTCTTAGTGCTCTCCAAGCTGTGGAAGCGGCAGGAGACCTTGTGGGACGCATTTCAGGGCGCGTACCGGTCATGGCAGAGTCGCTGGAAAAAATGTGTTGAGGCCCAAGGATATTACTTTGAATAATTTTTAGTTTTTCTGCAAATCTGTTCAATAAATTACTTAAATACTTACTTAATTAAAAAATGTTTGCATTACTTTTGGAACGCACCCTGTATATACTCTGATGGGAAAGTAAAATTGAGCGGGATGTCATAATCGGGTGGAAGCATAGATTCTTTCTTCATTCTTATTCGAGTGATGTCCAACGATCTAATCGGCTAAGGTCAAAATTAATCTAACACTGGATTATCTTTCAAAGAACTGTTTTTCTCTTTACAATATAACTTTATCAAAGTTTAGAAAAAGAGCGAGTTAGATTAAGGTTTATTAAGGTTGTTTACCTTGGTGGTGCGAATTTCTCAGAAGTCTATGCATTCCCATTGTTAAATATTCTAAAATGAGAGATGGGGTAAAAGTGTGCAAATTGGGGATTCGCTCGATGTAGGTGCTCTTCTTGGTCGTTCAGTCCTCCATTCAATCAAATATTTTGCCATATTCATTTAACTCAATGCTTTATTTACAAATTAATCTACATTTAATTGGTGATATTATTTTTGCCTTATCTTTGATGTATTTGAAGAGATTATTGCTTTTATTATCAATGTCATGGGAACGAAGGATTAGCCCTATATTGTATCGACCGACACGCACGCACGCACGTGCGTGCGTGCGTGCGTGCGCAGGACCTGTTGATCGGCTTCGCCCGGGGTTACCGACCGTGAGTCGCCCGCAAATCCCATTCGTGCGTGCATGAATTGTGCGCTCGCGTCTCTCCCTCGATGGGAATGCATTGCAATGCCATTTGGATGTTTCCAGCTGGTACTCCAAGTCAGCTTTTTTTTTGGATGTTGATCTTTGGATTCCATTCCTGCAACAGATTCCCCGAATTATGGCACTCCGGAGAATGAGTAAACGGGAATCAACTGATCGCTCCCACGCCTGTGGCAATGTTCTTCCCTGTATCAGTCTCCTCCTCTCTAATTCCTCAAGAATTTGCAAATTAATTTCGCGAGATCTGGATGACCCTGGATGAATTCAGTACGCTTCGGAATCCGTTCCCATTTCCCATTCAGGTATTGATGAAGAGTACGTTTCCCTTCACCCTCGACATTTAAATTAGTGTCACCCTCACCCCATACTCGTCACTTCAATACTAATCACCGAAAAATAAATCTCATCTGTTCGCATATTTTTTTTATTTGAAGGAATGAGTGACGTTTCAGCTGATCGAATTATGGCCTTTTTTCCTGCCAATAATAATTGAACGCGAATTTCGTGTAGAAGGCATTTTAGCAGTTCTTAATCATTTCCTGATTGTTTTTTTCCCGAAGTTTTTGGAGTGAAAAAGTGCTACATAATGTTTTTCCACTTTTCTGCGTCAATTTATTTTATTTTCTGAAACGTCGAGAGACTAATGATGAGCTCATCCTCGCAAATCTTTGTATTATATCTATTTCTAGCTGAAATACAAGATGAAAATACCATGTTGATATTCTAATGTATAGAGTTTATGATCATAGCTAGAAAATAATAATGTTTATCCAAATACAATTTCTTTCTGTAACAGATTATTGTAAAGTAGAGGAAAATATTTTCCATTCATGCCATTGTGCCTTTGTCAATTGTCAAGCAATAAATAAGGCTCTCTCCTCAGCGTTTGATTCTATAACCTATTACTAATGTTTGACATTTTTAGTCGTATCGGTTCTGTGATATCTATCTACACTACATATAAACTCTGCCGATTCCTGTTTTATCTATGAGAATTATTCCATACTTTTTCCAACAAGTTCGTCTTCAGTTCGTTACTGCGCATAATGTCTTGCATCAGAGATGGTATCAGTGCCATTTCGCGAAAAAGAGAGAGAATACTTTGAAATCAGAAATAACACTGATCTCACACTCATATGTTCACCCTAGGACATGCCTATAAATGGTGCGGCAACATAAAGCCCATCCTGCTCCCTTCGCCTTCACGCCAAGCACTCTCCTCTTCGCATTCTCCCCGCCCCTTCTCTCCCGGCTCAACTCTTTAGACTTGAGCACTCCAGCAATCCTTTGAACTCATCTTTCTCCCTCTATGTACTTTTACTCTCTCTACTTAATCTCTACAGCATCTTTCTTTTCCTGGCAACTGTTGCTAACTAAACCAAACTATTTTTCATCGTCTGTCCCAAGACAGATCTAATTTAAACCCATCCTTTTTTATTCTTGGCATTGAGTTAAAATTTTCAAAAGAACGAAAAAACCAAATTTTATCATTCTTAATTTCCATTAAATTTATCGCAAGGTATTGTAAAATAGGTTTTTTACACATATTACACACCTTTTTAGAAGAATGTCCTAAAAAGCGTTTCTTTGGGTGTGCTGGAAAGAAAAACATTCAGAGTGTATGCACATAATGAGCGACTTGATTCATGTTTCTGATTGACGTTGTTATATTTCTCCACGTAGAGTACCTTATATGTGATTCGTAGGTTAAGTTCATTTTGTCCTCTATGTGAAAGACATTAGTTTAAGAATTCTAGTCTCTTTGTTTGAATATTATTCCAGCAAATAATTTCAGCTCCCTATTTTTTGGATTCATCGTTACATTAAAAACTGCTATAGTATTATAGTTTGCTAGTGTGATTGAAAGAGCATCCATGTATGCGATTTTACCATATAAGTCGCATCAATTGCTTAGTTAATAACTTTTTTTTGCCTTGAGTTAACCATTTTCTCGGGTAAAAATATTTTTTTAAACGCTTTTCGTGATGAGACACAGGATGGATGTTTATCCTTACAAATTGCACTCCCACTCCGTTGACACCAAAGGCAAATTGCGTCGCTTCAAACGACGTTTAATTTCATGGTAGCAGCTCATGACGTATTAATCTTAATCTATTCTGCTTCTTCCCTCATGCAAAATGTGCGACACACGTAGTGGGCCAATCAAAAAAATAGTTGATTAATTTGCCCTGATCAGGAGGCGGTTGAATCCGCTGTTCGATTTTAACACTCGCTAGGATTAAAAAACGATGCTTCAGGCGAGACATGGTGGAATATCATGATTAATTAAAAATTGGCGATTTTCCACAAAATAAAATTTATTACGACTGGTTTCAATGTTACTACATCATCATCAGGTAACAGTCATCACTCAGAGTCCAATATACGATATATACAAAATCGCAAGTAAGGGGAGAGGAATATCCATAAAATGGATCACTAAGAATCGCTAGGAAGCTCTATAAATATTAAACACGCATTCAGGGGTAAAGTAGAGAATTAATTTGTTTTATCTACCCTTCGGAAGCAGTATTGAGAAAAAAATTTTATAATATTTTACTAAATTTAGAAAAATATATAAATATTTTCAAATTAATTTAATGCCTGTGGATCATTACAACTAATGGTATTTCTTTCTTTAAAAAGAATTTCTTTTGAAGTATGTTTTTACCTTTTCTCTTGTAATAAATTATTCATCTTTTGGCGATTTTTTTCAGCACACATGCAACACGCAGGTTTGAACTGTGTAAAGATATCATTTAATCAAAATTCACAAATATTTTTTCACTCTATTGCAGGCTCTGTAATGTTTTACATAGCTCAAATAGGCATTAAATCACATAAATGGCCCTTTATTAATCTCTAAATGCCTCATAGCACCATTAAAATTTGTATAAGCAATAAACTCAGATCAGAAATTAAATTAAACGCCATAAAGTATGAAAAGTTAAATAATGAACAATTTCAATACGTAAATTAAGCATATTTTGTGTCGAATCAATCATGGCCATGTCCATGAAAAATCCACCATAATATTAGTGCTAATAAAAAATATACTTAGTCTATAATAAAAAGTTGCAATCCTAATTGAGAAGTTATTATAAAGTTAACCAGCAATGAGAAGAACTTCTTCCATGTTTTTATCAAAATATCATGTTTCGCTAAAAAAATTTAAATGATAATTGTTAAACGTTAATTATTCCACTATCTTGCACCATAGGTGTACTTTATTCGATCTAGTAGGTGACAATGTGGTGTGACACATGGAAATTAGGATGAAACCTTAAAAAGTAGTGAATTGTTGGATTGAGAGCAGTTCCCTCCCCAACGCCTACATTAGGAACAGCGAAATACGAGGGTGGTCCCATAAGTACAAATCCTGACCTAGAGATGGCAGTAGTTGTTTAAAATATATCACTGTGTTAGAAGTACTCAATCTATAAAGCACATGCATCAAGTTTGAAGACGCCTCGTTGTTTAGTATTTGCTTGGCAGCCATCAATAAGGAGCGTTTTCAGTTAATTTGTGAAAATGGAGAAAATTGGTCATCGTTATGTGATACAATACTTTTATTTGAAAGCCCTCAGCCCAACCAATATAAATGCTGAGCTGTATTCTATTCTGGGTGAGTCTGCTTCTTTGTTTACCACAATTAACTATTAGGTAGCATAGTTTAAACGAGGCCGTACGAGCTGTCAAAACGAGCATCGCATTGATTGACCAATTGAGGGGATGACTCCAGAAGAGGTGAAGAAACTCCACAAAAATATACTGGATGATCGTCGACTGAACGTCTTCAAGCTAGAAGGCATAGTGGGCATTTCAAAAAGTGCGGTACATCGAATATTGACTGAAAATTAGGACATGAGAAAGCTGTGTGCAAGATTGGACCCGCGTTTGCTCACACTCGAGCAAAACCAGGGTCATGAAGATGTTCCAATTGAGTATTTAGGAAAGTTTCACAGCAACAAAGCAGATTTTTCGGCCCCTGTCATAACGATGGATAAAACATGGGTCCATTGCTTTACACCCGAGGCTAAAGACCAATCAAAACAATGGATTTAAAAGGGGGAACCGCCTCCAAAGAAGGCGAAGACCGTTTCCTCAGCAGGCAAGGGGATGGCAGCGGTTTTTTGGGATGTGCGTGGGAAACTTTTCATTGGCTATCTTGAAAAAGGAACAACTATCAACGCCAAGTCTTAAGAACTTACTGTTACGTTTTATCTGTATATATGTATATATGTGAGAAATCAAGCAATAGCGGTCGCATTTGGCTAAGAAGAAATTGTCGTTTCATCAAGGAAACGCACCAGCTTACAAATCCGTTATTGCAATGGCCAAAATTAATGAATGAAAGTTTGAATTGCTACCTCATGCACCCAATTCGCCAGATTTAGCCCCCTACGATTATTTTCTGTTCGTAAACTTGAAAAAATGGCTCGGTGGTCAAAGATTTTCCAACCGTGAAGAAGTGATGGCGGTAGTTGATGACTATTTTGAAGAGCAAGACAGTTCTTATTATAAAAAGGGTATCGAACTTATTGAATATCGCTGGGAAAAGTGTATAGAGCTGGAAGGGGATTATGTTGAAAAATAAATACATTTTTTCCAAATTTTTGTCTTCTTTGGTGGGTCAGGTACTTCTGGAACCACCCTCGTAGTAAGTGTAGACTCGGTAAATACTTAAGCGTTACATTCACCCACGACGTCTCCTGAGTGAAACATATATTGGGAAATATTTGGACAAGCTGACAAAAATTAGGATTTATTCGAAGAGCACTGGGTAAATGTGGGGAAAAAATTAAAGAGAAATGCTATCTTTCGCTGGTTAGGCAATGACGTTGAAAATGTATTATTCCACCCTTCGTTCTACGGTAGGCGAGATCATGTCAGTAAAATTAGAGCGATTAAGTATAGAACAGATTGATTTAAAATTTCATTTTTCCCACGAATGATAAGGGATTAATATAAATTTGTCCAGCCGCGCTAAGGGGGATGATGTTTCCGTCAAAAGTGGTCCGGTTTATAATCGTCACCTGCCTCACACTCGATCAGGGCCCTGTAAAGTACCATGAATGCAATGAATGCAGGTATCAACATCGCTTTCTCCAACTCCACCCACCATTCCCCAGCCCTTTTTATCCCCATAACCGCATTTATATATTTATTAAGCTTTTCCTGATACTCCTCCATTTTACTCCTGTTAAACCTTTAAGATTCCACTTTAGAACTCACTCAACCCTCCTTTGGAATTTTAAATTTTATTTCATCATAACTAAATTATGATCCAATTATCAGAAAAATATATGTTCATAAATGTTGATTGAAAATAAATCCCCCATTATGTGGGATTTATGCGGATGTTTTGTTAGCCATGCGTATTAGCCGAGAGATTATTGCCGATTAACAAGAGCGGAATAATAAATTTAATCACTTTCAAATTTCACCAGGATACCACTAATATGGCATTTGTATCGCCGAGCGGATTACGATTAATTTTTATTTTAGAAGTAAATGAAGCAATTTTTCTTCCACATAGTAAAGCATGTAAAGAATAAACAAATAAAAATGCTAAGAAAAATTAAATAAATACTATATTTATTCATGGTGGTCTACCTATTTTAAATTAGGTTTCTGATGGCCCCTAATTGTCCTTGGTAATGTGAAAACTTCTCTCTCTTTCCCCTGCATAATTTCTATCTTCATTTTCTCATCCGTGACGTCTGCCTGCTTTCTTTCCGTCTAGAAAGCTTATTCTCTTTCCTCTCTCCCCAGACAACCCAAGGCTCTCTCCCTTTTGCAATTATTATTGTCTTCAAGGACCCACTACCTTTCCATATTTCCTTTATCCATGCCCTCTGCCTCCTTCTGAATTCTACTCCTCCACTTCTTCTTTTACGTTCCTCCAATATCTTTTTCATCCATCCTATAAAGTATCTTTCACGTGCCCCATGACTTCTCATATCTTATATTTTCTGCATTCCATTCCATTCTCTGTTACCATGGCTTCCTTTAGCTGTTCTATGTGGTCACTTAATCTACTGCCACCTTTCCCGAACCGTTTTCATTACTCTGACCTCATATAGATATTTATTAAGTTGTTTTTCACAAGCCTCCATTTTACTTTGTTTAATATTCCACTTGGACACCACCCTACCCGTCCGTTGGAGTTTTGAAGTTCATTTCTGGAAAACTTTGATCCGAATCTGCATCAGCACCCGGGAATTCGTGGCTTTTGATGACGCTCCCTCTAACCATGATATAATCTAACTGGTATAAATTTTTTTCTCTCGGAATTTTCCATGTTCCATGCATTATGACGAACGCTGAGGTCTTGCCCCTTCCGCTGCCGACCACAGCACAGTGAGCACAGTCCCATAATGGCCAGGAAGATTCATCCCTTTCTTTTATCTTGGGAAAGACAATTGAGGTGGTTTCCCGTTGCCTTCCTCAATAGTGTTTTTAACTTGACACCATCACTCAATGGCCGCTCCTCTGGGGTCAGACGCCTTCGCAGCCTCCTCACTGAGGAACAGACGCTGCGCGGACTACCTTTCGTCTGGCTCCTACCCTTCGATCTATCTGAAATGGGTGACCCTGCCTGGAGTAATATCATTGCACACCCACCGGCACAGCAATAGGAGTTACCAGAATTCACAATCCCTTCCACCACGGGAAGGTCTTCATTCCAATGGATGGAAAATATATTTTTCTAAATACTATCATAATTTGAATTATATGTTTCAAATGAACCATGTAATTATATAGTTTCTTCAATTGAGAGTGTATTTAATAGTACACCGTTTGTTATTGAATATATGTTTGTTTGATACAAAATAGGTATCCATTGAAGGCCGTCATATTTTGACTATGGAGGAGTACGAAGTTCAAGGGGCTGTACAAAGAGATACCTTACAGATATAGAGCTGTGGGAGTGAATCTTCTGGGCACAAGCATGGGAAGGTAAGGTTACATGCACAGGAGGGTAGAGTGTTGTTTGAACTACGGTCCAGTATTGGAGGCACCTTGCACACCAAAGTGGTGATCATTTCTCAAGATTCAAACACCCTCGCATAGCCCTCTAATATTCCCTAGAAACCGTCCACCTGGCGAGAGAGAGCGATGTTCAAGGACTAGTGCCATGGCCGCCACGCATAACGGCACTCCTCAATATTTTTCGAGGCGGAAAACAAAATATCTGCGGATATTCCTTTTTCCGCTGACACGATCCGCTCGCGTCTTTCAGAGAGTCCTTGGTTCTTTGAGGGGCGCGTTGCCATGGAGGCAAATCGGCGATTTAAGCGGGATGGAGAGGAGGTGGGAGTAGTATCTTGAGGGACCGGGAGGGTGTTGTATTCTTTCCCCGGCGAAACAGGGGAAAAGGGTGGGGAGGGTGGAGGATGACGGCGAACCCACTTGGGATTTTTACTGCGGTCTCTTTATGGACTCCCCTCAACTCGGATTAATGAAAATGAAAATGTGCCATTAGAAGCAACGCTTTATTTAACGTGATCCGGGAACCCTCTTTCCCCACCTTTATTGGTGATTCTCCCGCCGTGAGATGGTACGGGCATCGACGCAGGGGGCAACGGAAATAAAGTCCCGGGGAAGGGGACGAGGAAGCATACATGACCTGTGAAGGGCCCATAAAATTAAACTACCGCCGAAAAAGTTATTTTTTGCTTCAAATCCGAAATGATAACCGCTAGGAATCATTGATACCAATTTCGAATCGAATGGATGTTTATACTCACAGGTATAATACCAACAGTGGCACGAAAATGGTGAATATATAAATTTGCTAAAAATATGTAGATTTTGTCACATCCTGGGGATGTACGTGTAAAATTATTTGGCTTTTGTGAAAGTTTTCAATATCTCGCCTCTCCAGCGTGAGCTACATTTTGGATGAGGCTAATAAACCCAAAAGAAACGTTAACCTTATGGATTTCTTTGAAATAACTTCCTATTCATATGATTAAATTCTGTCAAATTCTATTGTTTTCCTAGAATTAAATATATTCACCTTGATAGTCCAGCCTAAAAATCTGGAATATAAACCACCTGATCGGTTGATATACAAGTCGTGGATAACCTTAGTGCTGACAGTTAATTACAATAGTTCTAGGCCCCTATTGGCCCAATTGAAAATCACAGGCGGGATGCCCAGATTGCCTGTCCATTCTATACGATCCGATAGCATGCTTCCTCGCACAGTTCGTGAAAACAGTATCAAGAGGTATGTGGCAAGAGACTATGCGAATGTTATCACGAAAATTATTTCACCTTGTCTTAAAAAATCAATGATTACCGCTAATAATGATACAATTCCTTGCGCCTTAAAGGTTATGGCCTAAAGGGTAAGACACAGATGAAGCCTTGCAGATTCAATGCAAAAACTTAAACAAAAAAAATATGTCAAACGCCACTATTTAGCTTTGTCTGTTGTTAAAATAGAAGTTGAAGACAAAGTATTAGGATTGAGTCGACAAAAAAAATATATTGCCAGAATTGATTCATTCACTCAAAATTCTTCGAAGTAGCACCCGTGTGGACGCATACCCCTATCAGCGGGTGTTTCACCACCTCGTGCGCCTACTGCAAGGCGGCGCCCGCAATGCTGCCCATCTCCCTCGTCACGATCTGCTGTAACGCTTCCACCGAGCCGTGGTGACGTCCTTTCTGCACGAATTTGAGGCGGGGGAAGATAAAGAAGTCTGTTGGGGCATCGTAAAAAAAGTTGGATCCTCACTCACATGTTCGAGAGGCTCTTGGCAGATTTGCGAGTAAGTTTCCTTTTGTTTGTCCGAGAGCACTCGCGACACCTACTTCGCACACGCCATTTTAATATCAATTTTTTGCTCACAAGTCGATGCACATCACTTTAAGGAGTGCAAAATTCATCAGAAATCATACGAACACTTCATCTGCGATCCCTGTCCAACAAGGTGCCTTGAGCATGTCATGAGTCTTTTTCCCAGTTTTGCCCAATTAAACACAAATTTTGATGGCGTAGTGCTGTTCCAATTACCTATTCATGGCGGACCATGACGAGCTCACGTTATAGAGGTTTCGCAAACGAACGGTCCGCACTCCGCAAAGGCTGGAAGCCAACTGCCACCGGACGGTACGTACTTACGACTTTTATGCGCAGCTGTATAAAAGTTTTCAACAAATTTCAATGCACAGACATGCATATATATTTGAGGAAAAGACGAAGTGGAGAATTAGAAAAGAGGATCTCAGAATGAAGACGAGGAAGGCATCGCCTATTGGAGATATTCTCCTAACCTTCGGAAGAACATTGATCGCTCTGCAGTTTCCTCTGATTGCAAGAATTTACCTCGATTGCTAAAATAATTGCTTCCAAATTGAGAAGTGACTGGTAGAGAGAAAGGAGTTGGCGTAATACAGTACTAAGGCAAAAACTGTGTTTAAAGCTTAAATTATTTTTATTCGATTATTATATAATGTTATGGAAACCCAGCAGTGTTTATAAGTGATTCCCAAACTTCAGTCATGCCCGGTTACTAGAAAATGAACATATGCTCTTGACCACGCTCTACACGGGAAGACCTTCAAGTATTTTTTTGGAAACCAGAAATTTGATGTTTATCCAAGAAAATGGAATTTTACGGTGATTGTAATTCCGCGAAGGCATATCCATGACCTTGTTTTACATTCATTTTTATTAAATATTTTGCTCGAAAAATGTAATTCAGAAAGAAACATCTTACACATACGTTTATATAACATTTGTCAATTTTTCAACATTGTGCACCGAAATCGAAATTATTGCCCGTAATTTGTCACAAAAACACACGACTCCTTAGTCAAACATATTATTTATAACAATATGACATTTTAAATAAATGTTTGATATGGCCGTATATGCTTTTTCATTTAGGTTTTGGGTGACACAGATTTTTCGTCGCATCCTTGGCTCTGTCTAACTAAGCATGCATAAATACCCCTGGTGTTACATAACACCCGTCATCGATTACGGTTATACGTGTTCTGCCTCTCTTCATCCCGTGCCCAAATGTATCTTCTATTCCTCCCTCTAACATGATTGCCCTCCCCTTAGATACAACACGCTGTAGCATTCCATTTACAATACAAATCCTACGTGAATTCATCTACCTCCCTTTTCCGCCCCCACCATATCCAGTACTTCTTTGTTGGCTTTCTTTCCGCTTATTTCAAGTTTTCCACGCTTCACCGCACCCACATCTCGAAAAGCAGCAGTCCACGCCTATAATCTGACTTTGATGAATATGTTTCCGCACCCAGTCATGCTCCCCATCAAAGTTTTCTCTAGTTCACTCCAAACTTCCTTACTCAACTTACCTGTCATCAAATCCCTCCTCCTTGTAAAAGGTTCTTTGTTCAACTCATTTTATTTATTCTATTTCTATGCCTTTTGTACATTTTTGCTTTTACTTTTGCTATTTCAAGCGATTTCCGGTAAAATTATGACGTGGCTGTTACAATAGGGCTTCGTCTCTTTTAGTGATAACATTTACGTATGTATTAAGGCTAAACCGAAATTATTCTATTAGATTTGAAGAGTGGCTGTGATTCCTCATTATTACCAGTATTTTAAACCTAAGATTGGTTTTCCCTCCTTTCGTCTCCATTCAGTGTTAATTACCTCACCCCCCCCTCTCGAAAGCTTCTCTGTTTTGCGCACTTCTTAATTTTTCATATGTATTTGTCTCTTGGTCTTCCTCGTGGGATCTTCCCTTCGCAATTTTCCTTCGATTATGTTTCTAAGTAATCCATTATATTTCAAAGGGTGCCAAATGCGTACACATTTTCTTTGCCTTAGAGCTCTCTCCGTATGGTCCTTCCCTCATCTGCCTTTCTGTTTGCTTCCTTGTTTCTCACTCTGTCTGCTATTTTATTTGTTTATTTCTCAGAAATCTTCTCTATTACTTCACCTCAAAGGATTCTATTTTCCAATTGTCCACTTAACCCATGTTTCATGCCTCTGATCCGTAGGTTTTCATACTCCAAAAGAGCATTTTCAGGAAATGATTTCTTGTTTGCAACCTTAGCTTCTTTGAACAAATTACTTGTATTTTCTTGATGAACTCATTCTTAGCTCGAGCTATCTTCACTTGATGTCGGTTAAACTTCTTCCAATCCAAGTTACACTGCTGCCAACGTAGATGAAGGCAACTTGCTATAAATTTCACTCTTCATATTGTAATATCTGCCGACAGCCTTTCTCTTCTAAAAACTAGTTCTTCTTTCTGATGCTCATGTTACAAGAGTTATTTTTTAATCCAGTTTTGTTTGGTCATAAAAAAATACATTCGCTCGAAAAAATTGCATTTGGCAGTTTTAGTTACCTGCAAAGCCTTCTTCAATTTTCTGTTTAGTCGCCGTTCACTTCGAAGAACTTTTCGTGAGGCTGCCACAACTTCTTTAATCCCTCGTCCCAGAGGTTCGCCACGTGTCAATTGAACCTATTGACAACGGCGGTCTTGAGTTCCTCGTCGTTTTTAAAGCACTAACTTAGGTGCAAGAAGAGGAGAGGGTCACTAGGTGCAAAGTGTGGGCCGAAGATATGCCCCTGTGGTGGAGGCCTGCTGTATAAATGAATGTGGTACATTTTTATCGTCTTTTTTGTTTATGGACTTCATTTGGGTGAGATTGAGAATTTGTAGTCCCTTCTACCAGCAAACCCTCCATATTAGATTAAAGACAATTACAAGCAACCAAGCCCTAAGTGTAGGAAAACTCACCTAGGCGGAAATCGAACCCGCGACCTCTAAATTGTCAGGAGATGTCGTTACCCCACCGCCACTGAGGCCGGCAAGGCGTATTTCAAATAACACATTTATTAGCTGAATTCACCCTTGTTTTGAATTGGATCTTCCTCCAGGATGTATACAAGTTTGCACGTTGTTGGATAGGTTTTCGCTATATATTTTCCCTTTCCTCTTCCACTCCGATATCTCGCTTATATTCACTTATCTCCTACCCTTCTTACTTGGTGCTAGCAACCTCTGCCACACACCTTTTTGGTGGAGCAGGGGGTATTTTTATCGACGTCGACATAGCGATCCAAAAACTCTCGTCCACTCAACATTCTTTGTTCTTTGTGCTGGCCGGTAGGTGTTTTCGGCACCCACCTTGCTTACAACTTTTGATATGTAGTAATGAACCATTAATCTTCCATGTCCTTGCGACTTTCTCTTAATAGTCTTTGCGGATTTTCCCTGCATATTTCCAGGGAATGCTCTCACATTCCTTCACTGCACACCAGCATCACTCTCCCACTATAAAACCTCCATATTTTTGAACTTCATCTTCCACCACGCTACCGTCACCTAATTTTTTACCATCTCATGATATAATTCAACTCTCCTTGCTTGCTTATTCAATATTTTTTATATATTTTCTTCCTTTTCCATATCTCATTTATATTTATAATCATCTCGTCTATGATCAATGTTTGCCAAATAATTTTTCCATTTACCACAAGTACTCTTATATCTTCGACTTTCGTTATCCTTTTTGAAAATTAAACTTCCATAATTAAATTTAAATTATAAAATTAATTTAAAACTGCTTTCTACTTTATGTCCGAAGCACCGATTTTACGTTTCCCTTTTCAAGGTCTCCGTGTTCTCGCACTGTGTCTCCCGGCTTGCTTCTTTCATCCTATTAGTTCCCTGCCGAAATTTCTTATTATATCCTTGGGATTCCTTCCACCTCATTCAGTTTTTACATTCTGTCATCCATTCCAGCATATACATCCCTTATCAAGTCTTCCGTAATACATGTCCCTTGTCCTTTTTGTATTAATTGTGCCTATATTTTTGTTTGAGGTTTTATAGGCCCTATTTGGAAATGTTTTCATTTTTTTCCTAATTTACTCTTCGTATCCCTGCCACTCATTCATCGAGTTCTCCACTTCCTCCGAGTACCTCTTCTATTTTAATACCTATACATTCAATTTCCTCATTCGCCTTCCCTCTTTTGCCCTTTTGGATGTGATGTGACACAGCATCAATAAGAAGTTGTCATCTGAATCCATATCCCTGGAAATTGCTTGGCTCAATGACGCGATTCCTAAATCTGTTCCTAAACATTCTACAGGTTGATATCTCCCTGGGTCCCCAGTCATTTGACTGTATTTCTGCTTAAGTGCTTCCACTGGCTCTTCCGTATGATATTACCATTCTCCTACGGAACTCTATTGCTTTCTCTCCTTGGGTCGTCCCTTGTTCTTACACTTAGTCTTCTACTTCCCTGCCGTCACTCCCTTCGCCCAACACCGCATTCCAATGCTACGCAACTATTGAATAACCTCCGAGGGATACCTTCAACTATTTCCTCTAATTGGTCGTGTACCTTGTCTTTTTATTCCTCCCTGTGACTACTTGTCAGCAGTTAGGCAGGAATAATGACTAAGTTCGTTGGCACAGCTTTTATGTCTATTAATAGTACAAGTATAAGTATTTTCTCACCCAGATGCTCTATTTTTACTACGCTACTTCCTACTTTTTTGTTCAGTACTGCTGCCATCCCTATTCTGTATAACAATCCTCAACTATTGCTCCCCTAACCATCCTTCGTCTACTTTTCACCTCGCTCTGTCCCAAACTATCTCTATTTCCTCTCTCCACCTCTCTTTTTATGGTTTCTTACTTCCCAGTCCTCAACATCGTCTAACATTCCAAATCCTGCTAACTGGAATTCCAAAAATGCCAACTTGTTCGGTTTCTCTCTGCTCCTTCTTCTTTGCAAGGTTTTCCCATGATGACGACCACAGAAGCCTTCCCTCTCTTGTTGGCGCTCACGATTCTCGGCTCGAGTCCCATCGTTAGAAGGGCTCATTAATTTTGTGCCCATCCTTACATTCTCGGGATAAATAATTTAGGTGGTTCCCCGCTGCCTTCCTCAATTGCTTTTTTAACGTGACATCATCACTCGAATGGCCGCCCCACTGGAGTCAGATGCCTTTGCAGCCGCCTCATTGAGGAACAGACGCTGCGTGGACTACCTTTCGTCTGGCTCCTAACCTTCGACCTATCTGGCATGGGTGACCCTACCAGGAGCATACATGGTCTGCCCCAAAAATAAGCAAAATAAATAAAAAAAAATAATTGATTGCAGATCAATTACTGATATTTTTCAAAATAGAACCCTAGTGCATCGACACACCGATGCCAGCGCCTCCGCTAGTCGCGGTACGCATCCTGGAAGGCATCGACGGGAATCTCTTGTTCAGTCACCTCTCATGGCCCTGTGTTCATGCAGCGTTCCAAAATGGTTTCCTTTCAAGCACTTTTTTATCCTTAGGAGCAAAGTAAACAAGTTCAATAGTGCCACATGAGACCTGCAGGGGCCTGGGGCAGCTTTGCCCCTTTGTGCTTAGCCAGGTCACGAGGAAGGCGGTGTAGGATGGCACGTTGTCGTGGTGCAGCCTGCAGTTGGCAAAGATCTCTTTCCTGACACGTTGCACTCGTTTCCGCAACCTTTCGAAGACTTCCATGCATAGCTTAGTGTTCACTTTCCATCCCTGAGGCACAGACGTATTGTGGATAACACCTTTTGTGCCAAAAAAGATAACTTATTTTAGGGAAATGCCCGGTTTATCTTTTCTCCCACTAGCGCAACTCTTACAGTCATGAGAAGGCACGACTCCTTCCATGATATTAATAATGTAACCTACCAGGGGAATTTTTAGTATTGCCACATTAATTTTAAGTATGGTATAAAATAAAGCCATCAAATAGTTCAGTGGTTTTACAATGGAAAACAAGTGAAATATTATCATAATTACTTCATGTGCATATAGTTTGCCGTCAAAACAGTGACAGCAACTGAAATCACTAATTTTGATTTTAATAGGAACTGGAAACATATTCTTGACATATTTTTCTGCTTGACATTGTGATATTAATATACCAGATAACATTCATATTAAACAAATTGAGCCGTAGCAAGTTTAAATTTACTCTTTCAAATAAGACTCTTTGATTCATGAATACGGAATTTCGAAGCGCACGTTTTTCCCTGAAGTACACTTAGTTGGCATAAAACAGCTCCACTTATGACACTACGCTCTTGGCTCAAGTACTCAGAGTGTTACTGTTGCAGTCTCGGGACGAGACGCAAGCACGACACTTATTGCAATAATCGGCGAGTTGTTAAAGTTAACTCAGGGAAGAGGGTTGGAGTGGGGAAAGTCTTGGGTCACGCCGCTGACAAAGAAACTCCAATTCTCTATTCGGGTGACACGAAACCGCCGCGCATATCCCTTTATCATTTACTCTTTGTTCTTCATTTCCCGCCTTGATGCCCTTTCACCGCACCCTCCGCGAGAAAACCCTTCCTTTAGGGGGTGGAGAGAAAGGAGTCGAGGAGGGATGGTTACGGGAAGGTTGAGGTCGGGTGTGGTGGAGTGAAAGGGGCTGTTATTGTTTAAAAGGGGGGAAAATGGGTGCGGAAACTTTTTATTTATCGCCCTGCTACACTAAATCTTATTATTAATTTTTGCACCCTCCGCAAGATAGAGGTTATGGAAGAAAAGGGGTTTGGGCAGGGGTGGGGGTGGTGGAGGGAGGGAAGAGGAGTGTTTCTCGTGGCGAGGGCGTCGTAAATCTAACTTTAGAGGAAGGTTTGGAGTAAGAAAGGCCGTGTGGGCTTCGGGGAGGATGGAGCGGGCTAGGGGCGGGGGAGAGAGAGAGCAGGGGGTGTCTTGGGGAGGAAATTAAGGGTGGTTGAAGCGGTGAGGGGGGGGGGGTAGCGGAAGGTGAGGCACATAAGGGAGTGACAGACATGCAAAGGACTCTATATCGCTCGAAAACGAGAGACGGTGCGATCTTTTGCTCATAAAGCGAATGATTTAGGCGCCGAGATGAGTCGGGGGAGGAAGAGGTTCGGGGGGCGGGAAGGAACGGGGTCGCAATTGGGGGGGGGGGATGGAGGTGGGAGTGTCGGGGGATGGAGCGGTAAGTGTGAACGTTGCTCCATCGCCAGAGTGAGTGTTGAGGTATGGGGCGTGGGACACCTAAGGTCATTTCCGGCCGTTTCCCCGGCTATCGACGGGGTTGAGATTTCGAAAGTCGAGAGCGCGTCCGGAGTACATTCCACTCTCTCTCTCTCTTCCACCGCAGGCCGACCCCCGGCAGTTCCAGTTTAAACTGTCACTTTAAAATCATTCGCGAGGGCGCTCCTGTCCCTCCCTGCCGCTGGCCTTAAAAGGCAATCGCGGAGAATAAAAAGAATGAATGACGGTAAGCGGGCGACTGATTTGAATGACTCTCATCGTTATGTTTTTACAATCAGAGGAGAATCGCTCGGGTGACATTACGGTTTTTTATGTTAACTATCTAATGGGGTGAGAGAGAGGGAGAGAATGTGAAATTTAATGTTTCCATTGCATTGTTTGTTGATTACGTACTCTGGTTGTATGGAGAATGGCATATGATGACGCTCATATTCGGGTTCTACTCATCCAATTGATGCCTTTCGATGTTTTCCGAGTCGGTTCTTTTGCGCAATACTCTTTTAATGGGACGAATTTGCTTTTGTTTTATTTTATCCTCCAGCCGGAATGCGTTAAATTGCGATTCGTTATGCTTCTTTTTTGTTAAGTGAATTTAATGTACTTCTGGGAGGTGTCGTGGCGATGAACGGGCCAATTATGTTTGACGTTGGGCGAAATTACGTGATTGTAGCAAAATTATGGTGGGCTTTGATTTTGCTAATTGATTGAAATTTCGCCACGCGTGCTTTCATGATATTCAATGTCTTGCCAATCGAAGTTGCAACAGCGCTCCCTTTGAGAAAGAACTGGAAAAGAGATTCCAAGAAATTTGCTGTAGCTCTATTGATTGTTGTCGAAGCCGAAAGGGATATCCTTCTGCAAAGATGAGAAGAAGATAGCTTATTAGGTATTTATAGAATGAAATTTTAATCAAACGCAAGGCCATTTCGCAAATCTTTTGCGACAAGATATTTTTTTCACTTTGTGTTGAAATGTACCAAGGAGTCTTTTCAAATCAGTATGAAAGGGTAATTTTGGAAAGAGTCGTCAAAGGGTGGTTCGTTGTTGAAAATATAGATGGAGGGAAACCTTATTGGGTTCTTCGAAGCTTGAGTAATAATTCGAAGTGACTCGTAATGCACCAAACGACTACGCGTCTTCTCTGAGGCATCCAGAGGCATATGATAGTGAAATATTGAAAGAAATTTTCAAGGAAGATATTCAACTCTTAGAAATGTAACACTCATGGAAAATTTTGGAAAAATCATGTTTCTAGCTCTTTTTAAAATTTTAAGGAACGTTTCAGCCTATCCTCGTAAGAATATTTCAAATAAATAGACCTTTTTATACCACACGTTCGAATTTTTCCTGTATGGATTCAATCTGACCTTTTTGAATGCAAGAATAGGTTTCAACAGTCTCGCTCGGAAATTTGAATTTGGGGCATAAAAGCAATGAATATTTTATGGGAACAGTTATTACTTCGATCGCAAAGTCATAAAAGATTTTATCTAGTCATCAAAATGTAGTATTTTGATTACGAAGATAAATTAAAATTGACGATTCAGATTAATAAATTACTCGACGATTTATGTGAGAGTTTTGACTGATATGGAGTACCTATAGATACGAAGCCCAACCGTGGGGAGTAAGCTCCGATGGCCATAAATTGTAGTTTGGAATTATGCGAACAATCATTCTGTACACTGTAGTTATTTACGGTGAAATTATGCCTGGCTTGGTATCAAGTCAGCGTAGTAACAGAACACCAAATGCACACCAAATGAGCGTACACACGAGAGTGGTGTGCGAGAAAACATGTTCCACGCCAGTGACTTGTGTTCACCACTTAAACCTATTCAGTCGTAAAAAAACAATTTCTATGTATGTGCATAAATACCCATAACAACTTCCGTAAGTAATTCCTTTCTAGATGGGCTACTTATAGAGGTGTTGTGGGTATTTATGTTACAGAAACTCTCTGTCAGCTTGCGAGGATACAAATGTGGCTTTCGTGGCGAATAATTCGACACCATAGACCAACTTGCACCACATTCCACACGGAATCCCTCGAAGCAGTTCTTTAGCAATTTTAAGCCGGAAACAAGTCACCGACAGCATCGGGGAACACGTGCACAAAACAAGGTGAACATTCACACAATCGCACGCAGTTTGCTTCGAAGAAACAAGGATGCTTAAATGAATTATGGCAATTGGGACCAACATGACTGGACCTGAAAAACCGTTTCGCTCGCTGAGCGTGAAGTAAGAACGCATGTTTTAGTAATTTAATATCCTTCGACAGTATTTTTCCAACGGTGAAATTCCCCAGTGAGGTTCTGAATCTGGGTGAGAGGCAAGGCACCCAAGTCGATTCAAATTATGGGACTCATTCACAAACAAGAGGCTTTCACAAGATATCTAGAACGAAATATGGTGAACATCATTGTCCATGGAACGGAGTACTTTTCCAAGGTGTAGTATCTACACTCATTATAAATTCATCTATATATATATATATATCTATATATATCTATATCCATCTATATATACATCTATACTATGGATATATTATATATATATATCTATGCTATAGTATATAGCTTTGCGGCCAATATTCGTACCGGACAAAACCACGTCCAATATTTAAGTTTTCACTGATCTCTTCTTAACATTCATACTCAAGGTCCCCTTCAGCAATTCCCTCTTCCATCATTTTCTTAGTGCAATTTTTCTTCAGATATTCCTACTACAATGTCCATCTTGGTCCGAAAGTCTTCCAAGATACCTAAACTGGTCTGCTTGCTCCAGTTGTGGCTCAACAAGTTTAAAGTTTAATTTAACTTCCTTCTTTCGCCTTTATTTGGTTTACAATAATTATCATCCCTTATTTTCTAATACCCCCAGCGATAATTATAACACCTTGACTAATGTGCCGACCAAAGCTTCATTTTCCCGGAGCCTACATGACTTTATGCCTTCCCGACCAGTTTTTATTCCTGTCTGCACTTCTTGACATGCCATGTTAACCATTTCTCTAAATAAAAGTTGAATGGCATGCGTGTTAATGGATATCTTTACTCCTCTTCCCAATATTGCCCTCTCTTTTCATTCAATCTATCAAACGTTCTCTCGAAATCTACGAAACAGACAGATGAATCCTGGTTGTATTCTATGTTCCTCCCAATTAGTGACCTCATTACTTCTATGCCTACACAAGAATCCAACTAGGGCTCTCCGTTCATTGGTCTACAACGTGGACAGTGACCTGGACTACAACGTCAGTATCCATGTAATGTATTTATATAAATTTAGTCCACATTTTCTGACGAAGGAAAACTTTTCGCGCACATCAGTTTATCTAACACAATTTTGAGAGTGAAAGCACTTGCATCTTTGCTCTACAATAAACATTAGAAGAAAAAATACTAAATCAATTCCAATTTGGTTTTGTCATCTGACATTCAAAATTTAAGGCGTGAATAGCAATAATGAGCCATTGACATCCAGGGACGAAAAGGAAATTAATGGAAACAGGAGCTTCGGGGTGCAAAAATCATTCCCCTAGACTAGGCACTATTTTGCAAGGTTAAATCATCCAATTTGAAGCTGACCACGCCTAAACCTACTTTCATTGTGCCATCTTACTTATTTTATTTATTCTTAAAAAATTGACGATTTTTGCTAAAGCTCCTGACAACGTGCAGATTAAGCCCCCGAGGTTTTTTCGACGACCCCACCGTTCCTGCCGGAGCAAAACATCTTCTCCTTAGATGAGCTGGGTAAGAGCGCGCGCGGCGTGGGTATCCAAAGTAAGTGGAGCGAGTAAAAAAACCTCGCGCCACCCCACCCCCCATTTGAAGGGGGACTTCCAAGGGGACGCCGCCGCCTTCCACCTCCCTCCCAAGAGAGCCGAGAGTAGCCCCTCCCCCGGGCGGGCGTATAAAAGTCTTTTGCGGCGGGAGGCCTTAAAAATACTTAATGTATGGATAAATATTCCAAGTGGAGGGTGCTGCAGAGCGACGATACGGAGGAGGGGCCATTCTCCACGCCCCACTCACCCCCTCGTCCCCGTTAACAGCAAGGGTGGCGCCGGAGATAACTTTGCAAGGGGATGCGCAGCAAGTTCTTTCATTAAGGCCGGGAACCCTTTACCTCTCTCCCCCATGGCACCCCCTTCCAGTTACCGCCGCCCCCCAACCAGGGTGGGAATTATCCGCGCCGTAAACTCCTCCTCGCCGCACCCCTCCCACCCCCTCCGCCACCCCGCGTTCAACGGCGGTGCAGTGCGCGTCAACCCACGAGGGAGGAGAGGGAAAAAGACGAACGGTTATTTTTTCTTCCTTTCGGCCCGCTTCCCATTCATGTAGCCCGTTTTAACGCAGCCCGCCCCCTTCCTCCTCGGAATATTTGTTGAGGACCTCTTAAGGCCCCCGCGCGGAGGCAGAGGGTGCCTTCAGGTGTGCCGGCAACCCCCCCCCTCATCTCTCTCCCACCTTCCGCAACGCCCCTCTCTACCGTCTCTTTCTCACTCCACCCCCTTCCGCCTACTCTCCCTCCGTTCCCCTTCCTACCTCCCCCCTCACCCCCAGCCTCCCTCCCTTCTAACTCACTCGCACGCTCTACCAAATCCCACCCGGGCACTCATGCCAATCCCAACTGGGTAGGAGGGGGTGCACCGGGTCAAATTCCAATGCAGTCGGACAGTTGTCTCTAAAATCGTATATTTACCAATTTCGGCTGCACCGATGCATTTACTGCAGATAATACCATATGCCGGTTTCTTTTGTCTTTTATATATTTAATTTAGCTTAAGTTTCCATAATACTAAACTCTTTTTTTTAATTAATCGTATGTGTAGATATCAGTGAAATCATATGAATATGTGAAATAACTCAGTAACTTGGTATATCCAAGTAAATTTCATTTCCACGTTGCTTAGGCTTTGCTGTATCACAGCATCTGATGATGTGGTACTGTGAAGGCAAAGCTCGTAAAATCAACATTTATTTGGATATAAACCGTACCGTTAGCATTATTTCATCACGTATTTTATTAAAGATGAGTAAATTTAGGTTCATATTAATCTGCTCCACCCCCACTCTTTTTACCTCTCCATTTCTTTAGTTTCCCTGTTTCTTTGGGTTTTCCATATTGCCCCTCTTTGTCCCCGCCTACCTTACTCCTCAATCTTTTCTTCTCCCCCCCCCCTTCGCCAAAGAGGCAAAATATGATGTATCACAAGTTGAATCTTGTCTTGTACCTTAAGATGGTTTGATGAACTTAAACGTGTCGTACGTTACAAATAAATCTGTGGAAAAGTGCAAATTTGTTATTCGCATGATGACGAACTTCCACTACATTTCGCCTGAATCTGTTGAATATATTCATATTGGTATGATCAATTAATTCGGTATGCTGGTGATGTTTTGATTTTTTGCAATTATTAATCAAATCAAGATCTTACCTTTTGTTTATTTCTCTCGTTGTAATTATAATCAATCATTTGGCTCGGTCTAAATGCAATTCTTAATGTGCTTACGGGACGTGCTCTAGAACAAATGAAATTACTCTGTTTCACCCAATCCTTTCCCATCCTCACACTCCTTCGCCCTCTTTAATAACTCTAACCTAACCTGCTAAGAGAGGGTAATACGGAATTATTTTTAGAAAAATGACTCTGATATTATCGAAACTATAGAGTAATATAATCAATGACGTGCCTCTGAATGTTGGCAACATTTCTCTCCGCTTCCACGGCCGTCGCACTTTGTCGCGGTCATATCCGCCCCACTCTGTTCGCCGCCCCTTGGGAGGATGCTGCCGCAGCCACCCCCCCCCCGGGGGGCCTCTCCTTCAATTAAATCGCCACCCCGCGAGTTGATCCTCTCCCTAGGGCGAATTAGCCGAGATAAGGGACCCTCCCACCCTTCCACTCCCGCCCAACCGTCGACTCTCCCCCCCTCCCCCGTCGGTATTTGAGAGCACCCCCTCCCCTTGCCTCCGAGAGACCCACCCACCCCCCAGAGTACAAAACTCAGACCAGATTCGACTGAACACAACCAAGTGCACGGCATTATTCACGCCATAACTGCTGCGGAAGATGTTTAAAAATCAAGCTCACAAAATGAATGCATGCACTCTACTTGAACTTTATATAATTAAATTTTATTGTCATTTATGTATACTATGTGAAATTTAGCAGTAAGATTAATATTGTACATGTACGACGAGGGGTTAGGTACTAGAGGAGACTCCATAGTCTCAATCTCCCCCAAAATAAAGACGACTATCTATTCACTTTTATATTTAGTTTACAGCGATGGAAATAGAGAAAACCATTCCATGTGTATTTCTTTGCTCAGGATAATTCATTTCGCGGAAGTACTTTTGAAATTACTTGCGCAAACAAACGCCTTTTAATTCCTCCTTACGTATCACGGCATGTTATTGTTTCAATTCGTTGACTCCCCACAGAGCATCGCCCCTTATTCCAGACATTACAGCAGCGCTTAGTGATTTGTTCCTCTCCACTCCTCATCGTTAAGGCGGCAGGTTCATAATTAGAAGCGGTTTTGGTTCCAAAAATCAGAATTTACTGCAGTTATCATTACAATTAGGTAATAATCTTCAAAATACATTCCTCCTGCATCGATACACGTAGTTCGGCGCGTCTGCCATTCGTCCAAAGCCCGCTGGAAGTCGGTTTCCGGAATACTGTTGAGAGCCTTTGTCGTCGCCGCTTGAACCGCCACGATGGAGTCAAACCGATATCCTTTGAGCTCCTTTTGAGCCCTTTGATGTAATAACAATGTTGACAAAATCTTCATCTTCCTGGACGCAGGTCAAAGTTTCTGCCCGCGACAGTTTCTGACCGCGAACCAATCACGATACTTATTGTATGGACCCTGTATGTTTTCATCAAGGGCACAGGTTTTCGATAATTAAAAATTTGGCGGTCTCTTGTCTGCGCATCAACGAAACCAAAAGCTATCCCGACTGGTAGACTGCCTTTAATTGCAATAATGCCGTGGCCTTTCAATGAATTGTTTTTTCTTACTCGTTGACTTCATACATTCACATGTGTGTAAGTACCCAGCGATCCTCCAAAACGGCGGGTGGCAGGGGGTATAAGCAACCGATGGCAAGGTTAAGATAGAAGAAGAATTTTCAAATGGATAGGAAAAGGGAAAAAATTCACTAAAATTCCTGACAAGTTATCACTGTGCAAGCCAATGTACATGTTAGTTGAAGACTTATTTTCAAAAAAGTGTTAATTTAACTCCCAATAGAAGTTCTAGCGTATATTAAAAAGCAGAGCATGGAAATGAAACACCACCACTTATACGCCAGGCCAACACCATACCTAGAACATGCAGTGGTAGAAAGCTAGACACCATGCAACCTATAGCGTTGGAAAGCAAACAGTGGGAAATTCTATTAAACCAAGGCCATGCAACTTACGTATGGTCCCCACCCCTGGCGTCACAGGTGGAAAATGCGGCAACCCGGACCGCGAGGCATCGTCCCCGCGGACCGCGTGAGGCATGGTCCCCGCGGGGCGTAAGAAGGCTGAGAGGGGGAACTTGAAAATACCACAGGAGGGTCGTTACGCACTGTACGTATAAGTGTCTAGGTGACTTCATGGATAAAAAGGATGCATGAGTGCGGAAATCCTAGATAAAATACAGCAAGGAAACAGGATAAAAAATGCAAATGGTTAACTATTGAAAAGCAAACTCGTTTGCCTTGATACAAAAATGAAAATATTACAGACATTTCTTAGACGAGTCGTCACTTATGGAGGTGAGGCATAGTCAGTTACATACATGGATAAAGAATTACTGAGTAAATTAGGAATAATAGTCATGCGTAATATGTATGGCCCAATCAAAGAAAATGATACATTGAGAATAATACTCCAGAAAATCTCACTAGTTTAATAAAATACTATATATCATAAATAACCAGAAAATAGAAACATATTAAAACATTAGAATATTAGAATATCGTAGGGTTTATGATATCTCTGCAGATAAAATATTTAGGCCACGTGGGAGGAAAGGATGAGGAGCGAATACCAAGGAAAACCCTGAAGACGCAGGTCAATAAAAACAGGAAGAGGAGTCAACCTAGAAGAAGATGGATGGATGACATGTTGAAGCTTCAACTTGAAAGAATGAGAGTGAGATTCTAAGAATCAATGGTGAAGCACAAGAGACAACGGAAGAAATTGGTGTTGGAGCCCAGAGCTCACAACGGGCTGTAGCCCTAAACGAGAAGAAGATGAACCGATTCGATTTCCAGCGACATCACCCACGGAAATTGACCTTTTAGGCCTGTTTCCTCTTCGTATGTCAGTGGCACCGCTACAAAAAGCCATTGACAATGAGCGATAGATATGAAACATAAGTTCTTTCAAATTGTTACGAATTTTTTGTAGCACCAAATTCGAATATAAAAATGGGTCATTAATTTGGAATTTTTGTCACTCTTCGGATATATATATATATATATATATATATATATATATATATATATATATATATATATATATATATATATATCTTCGAAATGGAACGCTCTTCGGCGACGCACAAATATATAAAAAAACAGATGTAGATTTTTAGAATATAGAGACACAAATAAAGGACACTCACAATTTGTTATTTGACGTTTCGACAGCTCGGCTGTCGTCTTCAGAATGGCGTTCTCGGGGGAGAGCGGCGAGGACATGTGCGGGAGAGAGGTGGGGGAAGGAGAGGTAAGGGACCAATAGGAAATGAACAAGGGGGTGGGGGGATATGTAGGTAGCCATATGATGCAATCAGTGGGCTTGGTTCAGCCCGGGCGGTTTAAATGATTGGGCCACCCAGATATGCGCCATCTCGCGGGTTCTCACCTCTATTATACTAGCAGATTTGGGAAGGATTTCAATCACCGAAACGGAGAAGCAGTCGTCAAAAGATTGATTGTGGGAACCATTGTGAGTAGGGATGGCATAATTAAGAAAGGTGGGAGATTTGGTGGAATATCGGTGGTTAATCATGCGGAGGGAAAGTGCGGTCGTGCATTCGCCCACGTAGAAGGCAGGGCAGAAGTTACAGGAGAGGCGATATATAATATTTTTTGAGGTACAGGTGGCGAGCGGTTGGGATTTGGTACTGAGTGAGGGGGAGGGTTTTAAAAGATGACAGCATTTGCAGTGTGGGCGGTTGCAGGGTGCGGATAGGGGCGGGGGAAAGACGGGGGTGCTTGCAGTTGGTTTTGTGGACTTGAAGATGTCTCGCAAGTTCGACGGGCGTTTAAACGAAACAGAGGGACAATGTGGGAATAAAAGTGATATGGACTGAGTGTTATTAATAATTGGGAAGAGGTCACGGGTTTAATGTTTTATTTTGTGTGTTCCAGGGAAGAAAGTGGTGATAAGATTAGGGCATTTTGCACGACCGTACTTTCCCTCCGCATGAATAACCACCGATATTCCACCAAATCTCCCACCTTTCTTAATTATCCCATCCCTACTCACAGTGCTTCCCACAATCAATCTTTTGACGACTGCTTGCATGCAGAAAATGCATAATTTTCTGTTGGCAAGTTGTAAGTGAGAGGAAATATTCGATGAATCCATATGATCAGGCAGCCCGATCCCACGTGGCATGAACCACTCCAGGGCACGAGAACAAGTGCCCATTACATGCTATCCCAACGAGGGAAGTGCTTGCGCTGTTTTTTAAAATCATTTGAGTTGAGATGCACTACGGAAAATGCACAGGACCATCATTTTGTTGAAGAAAGACGTTGTATGGAGTTGGTTTTGAGAGACTAATTAGAAACATTTAGAGAGAAGGGTTTGGCCGAAAGAATTTTTCAGATCGGTTTTAATTCCAATCCCATAAAAAATAAAAGACAGCGTTGTGTGGGGAACATAGAATAATGAGTTTTATTTTATACGGCTATAATTGGTGTTCAGAATCATCAATTAGAAGATGGAGAGCAGGGTAAATGATTACTTAGTGGATGATCAGTTAGGGTTTAGGAAGTGGAGAGGCACTTGTGATGGCATTGCAGTAATAATACATAGAATACAATCAGGATATATTTGTATGTCTTTCATATTTCGTAAAGACGTTTGATAGAGTGGATTGAGAAAGACTAATAAATTTGGTGCAGAAAATATGAGTGGATTGGCGAGATGGATGACTTATTCACAATCTGTACATGAGTCAGATATCTCAGGTGCGAATTAAGGGCGGAGAGTCCGGATGGGCAGTGCTAGGAAGAGGTGTAAGGCAGGATTGCCCATTGTCACTGTTGCTGTTCAACATATACGCGGAGTAAATTATTAAAGAGCATGGGAGGAACTGGAGGCAGGAATGAAAATCGATGGGAAATACGTAAAATCTTTTAGGTGTGCTGAAGAAGCTAATATTAAAAAAATCGAAGTCATTGTAAAAGTAGTAAAAAATCAAATCACTAGCAAGGAGAAGATTAAACCCTGCGCGCGCATCTAGTGGATTCATAGTTTAATGTGTTTTTGCATATTACTTGCTTTTAAATGTATTTGCATGTTTTTAAGTTAAATAAGCTTTGCATGAATATAATAGTTTCTTGAGTTTGCATTAGCATGTCCTTTTGTTTGTTTTGTATGTAGTTCCATTCTGTTTTACGGGTTGTGTCCTAACACTGCCCGCCACACACCCTTACGGTGGCGTGCGGGGTATTGTATAGATTTTCATAATGACGCGTTGATTAGTCAGTCAGCCAAGGGTTTGCCATAAAATGGCGAGCGAATTGGATAATCAGTACGTATGGGATGAAAATAAATGCAAAGTATAGGGGTTTTATCGGTTTTCGAGGAAGGCTAACTTAAATATTAAAAAAGGCGGGCAAAGACTAGATCCGGTGGTATAATTCACGTAACCTGGAAGTGTTGTGGACCACAGTGGTAAAAGGTCATAGTTATGGTCTTGAGAAGAACATTTTCATTGGTCAAAGAATGTTTTACATTAGTTTTGGGGAGGAAATTGATGACAGGGGCATTGCGTGCAAATGTTAAGGAAGGGCTCATAAAATCTTTGATATTGAGCGTAGTTACGTACGGCGCAGAAACATGGCCAATGAAGCAGGATTATTGGCGTATATTGGATGCTTTTGAAATGTGGGTGTGGAGAAGGATGGAGAAGATTGAATTGACTGAACGGAAAACAAATTAGGAAGTGGTGAGGAAGGAGAAAGGATTCTTAGGAAAAGTTATAAAAAGCAAGAAATAGCGACGCGGAGGTTATTGGGATATTGAAGACTGTTATAAAGTAGAGAACGTTTGGCAAACGACGAAGGGGAAGGAATGCGTCTAGAATGGAATGAAGGGAGGAGGAAGGAATCATGTGGAATCGAAGAGGGGCTAACTTTAGTGTCCGATTTCTGGTTGTGTTTTTGGTTTGGAAAATTGGAAAGACTTTGTTCACCTAAAGCCTACCTTAACCGGTAGAATTCCCGATACAGTGCGGTTGATGGCAGAGTCAAAATACGTGACGTCGTCCGGGGTGCATCGGTGACGCAACAGCACCGCATCTCTTCTGTTGCTAAACTTAGTCACCACGTTAATGTTTGTTTGTCTATTAACGATGTTTGGCGATAATTGTTTAACTCATCTCGTGTTCGGGTGATGTTAAATTCATTTTGGGGGTTTTCAGTGTAAAATAATATGGATCATATCGATAAAAGTGTCCATAAATTATACGCGAGTCTTTTCCAATGCCATGTTGCTCTAGCGCAACTTTTTCAGCACCGGAAAAAGTATTTTAATTTTCTCTAGGATGAAAGGAAGCCTACACAACCGCTTAACTTTAATGTAAAAAATATACCATAGCAATGCATGTGTCAAGCGTTATGACTTTGTGTAAAGAAACAAGTCATAAAATACGCTTGTCTTAATGGTGATTGCTATAATAAAAATAATAAGTCTTTATTAGAACGAGATTGAGGCTAAATATTTCCTTCTTACACCTAACCCCTACACTCACTGTATGTTATTTAAAACGTGTTTTTTATAAGTGTAAAACACTTAGGTGATAAAAAAGCGAGCACGTCTCCAAACCATTTAGAGGGCGTTTTAGTTGGCGTCAATTTTGTCAAATGAAATCATATTAAAATTAAAATAATTATAATATTTGTCTTTTTAACGCGTATGTGCTCGCTATTTACTTATAATTCGTGAAAATTTGTTTTACAATCAATTCTTATTACGTAAGTCTGCTGATTAACTTTACGCGTTCTCTCCGTTATGCGCTTACGGTTAAGTTTACCGATGCCCCAATGTTTTTTTTTCACAAAGGTTGTACAGTACCACTGAAGGCTTCTCTTTCTTGCGGGAAGCGCTCATAAGAACTCGTTAGTTTTGCTCCATTCTTTTTCCTCAAGTCCAGAGCCTCCGTTTTCCTTGCCTCGGCATCTTATTATTTTAATGCATATCACGCTTATAGTAGATTAGGCGCGCGCATGATTAAGTTTTATAGGGAATCCATTAAGGTGCCCCAGTTATTCCTTGTTTCCATTGTTCCTCGTCGTTCCATTAAAATTTCCACGCTACTTTTTTAAATAAATATTTACGAAGAGGTCTCCCTGAAATTCTTATAAAATGGCGAGAGCGCTGTATATTATGGTAGTGAATCTGCGACAAACCCCCAAAAATATCTGCATGACGCTCATTTCCTCCAAATTTCTGGACTTGATGGATTAAATATGGGGCATTAAAGAAGGCAAAACGGAAGCGAGGGTCCCATTATGGGGAAAGAACCAGGAGCAAACATTTAGGGCGGCGCGTAAAAGATAGCAGAGCTATAATGTCCTACGGTAATCTACATTAAATAAGGAATAATGTGGGTTTGGAGTCTTGCAGTCTTTAAATTGAAATATTACAAAACATTCCCTGTCGATTGCTTGGGGGGTTTTATTTTCTCTTTGGTGCTCCATTGGTCCCATATAAGTTTAAGGCAATGAATAACACCAAATATTTTTACATTTGGGACCTATATTATTGAGAATATGCTGCGTGAAACGAACTTTTAACCGGTTACAAGTCAAACTCGATCGCACTAATGACCATACAGTTATGAGGTGATTGTTTCAGTGGTAATAGCCAATAACTTTGCTGCAAGACCCAGTTTTTTCCGTCAAGCCTCACAGAGGAACTAGGTTTATTATTGGATAATAAGATAATAAAGAACTCGTTTAGCGAGTATGCCTATTAAATTGTTATGTTCGATAATACTACATTTATTCCTGAATATGGTCGTCCTTCTTAACTCCTATTATTTTTTTAATCATATTATATCCGAAAGAAAATTGATAAATATTTGAATGCTGTAAGAAGCAGTAAGAAAATTGTCAATAGGAACATTAATTCTCCGAATTTGTTTTATGCACACAAGCAACGATTTGTGTGCTACTTAAGCTATTAATAAATAAGTTTTAGTTGAAAATGTATCCTCGAAAATTTATGTGGTTGATAATATATTATCATTACCATAAATATTTCAATCCTATGATTACTTTACTGCAGCCCTCCCTCCCTATTTAGTGTTATTTCCCCCCCCCCTTAGATAGGTTCCCTGTTTTACGTCCTTCTTAATTTGCCCTATTCACTTGTTTCTTGGCCTCCTCTTGGGATCTTTCCTTCAATGTTTCCTTCTATTATGCTTCTAACTAATCCATTGTGCCTCAAGGTATGTCAAACCCATCTAGTTCTTCTTTGCCGCAGAACTCTCATTTTGGTCCTTTCCTCTTCTGCTCTTCTATTTACTTCATCGTTCCTTACATTGTCTGTCCATTGAATCGTCAGCATTTTCATATTTATATGCAAAAAGTAATGTCTATATCGTTAATAATTGCACGAAGTTAATAGAAAGTTCGACAAAATAAAATGGGCTGCATGGACTGCGATTTAAAGGAGGCGGGACAAGTCGGTGCTGGATGCATTGCGAAACCGTGGGACTGTGGTATACATAGATGTGAGAATGCTGGTGTGAGGTGGTGAGTGCGAGGCAGAAGAATGAAAAGTGTTGATGGAAATTTACATTATATAACCATAAACACAATGTCAGACCCGTAAATACCGGTTTCGTCGCCTTTGACAACTGTTTTAAAGAAGTTTCGGTCGTCTTTTGAACGATTGAGCAGCTCCTGGCTCATGTCAAGGCGTTTTTGCCTCTGTTCATCCGTTAAAATTCGTGGCACAAATTTGGACGCGACGCGTTTCATGCCCAAAATTTCTGTCCAAATGGTAAAACACGATTCAATCCTATTGTCAACTCCATTCGCAATCTCCCTGACAATTAACCTACAGTTTGAGCGCACTAAATCACCCACATCGTTGACGTGGGCGTCGTTGGTTGATGTCGATGGTCGTCCACTTCTCGGTTCTTCATCGGTCGAGGTTTATTCAGACTGAATACGGTTGTACCGACGAAAACACTGTGCTCGACCAATGGTTACATTGCCAAATGCCTTTTGAATCATTGTACAAGTTCCAGTTGAACCTTTACGGAGGTTAACAAATCATTCAATGCACACACGCTGCTTCTTCAACACCTCCATTCTCACCGACACAATAATTTGTACAGCAAGCTCAGACAAGATCCGCTGTTGTGCGGAGACAAGTCGAGATAGAGCAACAAACAATACGATGTTTTACTTCTCACAGAAGCCGCTGGAAGGAAACACCTCACTGATTATGATCCATTAAGCATTTCGCGCGTAGAAAGACCAGTCTCATCTTTTTTTGTACAGACTTCGTAATGTGCATAATGGACTTTAAGGTTTTATTGTGTGTTTTTTCCAAGTAACAGAAGTAGAGTAGTGTGTAGTACTGGGGTAGTACATCAAAATCCACCTCTAATACCCCGCATACTACTACTGATAATGATACACTAAATAACCGTCTGCCATAGAGTCACTCTTGCATGCTCACGCGCCCTCTCGAATGTCAGAATTAAACTCCGGATGGGTGAGGCGGTTGGTGGGCATTGGCGACATATGATTACGCATGAACAATGAGTTCCTTATAGCCGCTCGTCCACTGACATCCTCTTTCCCCTTCTCTCCTCTTCCGGTCGCGGGGTGGCGTTGGCGTGCAGTTCCACCGCAGAAAGTGACCGTCCTGGATTCGACGGGCGAGGAGATCCGAGGCGGAGTGCTGGGGCCCCTCCTCGAGGGAGACGACCTCTCGCTCGCGTGCCAAGTGGAAGGGGGTGAGTACACCACCCCATCCCCCCCCGCCCTTCTTTCGCGGCAGTAAGGTGGGGGGGGGGCTGTTTTGGGGAAGGGTGTGTTCCATTTCACTACGTTTCCTCGCTGGAGAGTTAGAGGAGGATTCAGGTGAAATCTCACATAAAGTTCATCATCGCATCATTTGGGATTTGTATGCGCAGAAGGTGTTCTATTCTTTGGTAATCAAGGGCAGAGTTAACTGTCCTTGATCACCAAAGAACACATCGTTTAAAAGCTTACCGCCACTTCATAATTAAGTGAAGAATTCATGAATGTGTTAAAATGGTTTTGGAATATGTTTTGTTTCGCATTATGTTGTCTGATATCACTTGTTTCATATCAGAAAATGTTTTTAGCATAAATGCATTCAGCATAATGACCAGCAAATGCATGACAGTAATGAATAACGCTTTTTTCAATCTAAATGAGTATATTTCCTTCTTGTTCCTTAAAAAATGCCTGTTTGGCATATTGATGAAAGGGTAATTATATTCCTGAAAAAGGGGTGACGTTCCCTTTCATTCTCGTGGTTCACTACAAGAGAGGAGGGGGAAATAAATTCGAAAATGACCGAAGACTGCATTTGAGGATTATGTTGCGTGGTGTTTCTTGGATGGGTTGTCTGGGTCAGTTTTGTACCTCTTGAGACTTAAGTTAACCCTGACGTTGCCGTAAGAGCGATAAATGAATAAATAGCATGTGATAAGTACTGTGTCCCACGCAACTGGACTAAATATCTTTAAAGAGGATTGAAGAGCCCAGATGTTTTCTTGAAAATAAACCACGTGGCTTGGATTTATAAGGCCCAGAATTCCACGCAGGCCTCTCCTGCGAACCTGTAATTCATGGCACTACGAAGGTTTGTCTCATGATCATACTGAGATATTGAAATTAAATAATTGTCTTTGTAATTTCACACACTTTATTTAAAAAATACGACCCAGGTTTCGACGCTGAAAGTCATCATCAGGTGGTCCTCATAGAAGCAAACTTGGTATATATATACTTCTGATCAAGAAGGGGAGGTTAGTCAGAAAGGGAGGGTGGAGGGGTTAAAAGGTTACAATGCAGCTGGAAAAAAATGGAATTACATCTCATTACAAAAATGTAATTTACCTTTTTTCCAGCTACATTTTGACCTTTTTACCCCTCCACCCTCCCTCTCTAACTAATTTCCCTCTCCCCTTGATCAGAAGGTATATATACCAAGTTTGCTTCTATGAGGGCCACCTGATGATGAAGTTCAACGTCGAAACATTGGTCGTGTTTTTTAAATAAAGTGTGTGGAATTACAAAGTCAATTATTTTATTCCAATATGTTATGCAAATTCCATAAAGTTACGCATGAGACAAGAAATCATACTGAGATTTTTACTTCTTCCATAAGACTACTCCAGATTTAAGAGGGTACATTTGATGCACCCTGCTAGGCATGAACTGAAGTCCTTGACTCGCCAATCCTCAGATTCATGGATGGGTTTTTCAATGACGTATTAAATCCCGAGCCGGGACCAGAGTAAATAAACATTTTTCCTCATTCAATGCCTTCTCTTCCGTTAAAGCCGGTTTTTCGTTGCCTGCAATCCTTGCGTATTCAGACATTAATGGAAAGAATAGTTCAATTTTTTCTCTGAACAGGGGGATGAGGACGGATTGCGATCCCCTGGGCCAATGGGTGTATAGTATGAGGGGTGGAGCCCTCACGCAAGGCCTTTGGAGGGGCACTGGGTGTGTGCCCTTGCATTCCGTTCCCTCATTGAGAGCTAAGAGGCATTGCAGAGAAACCATTGTGTTAATGCAGCATTTCAGCGATTGCTCATGAAGAAAGAATTTCAATGATTCCAATCACCAAAGAAGATATTGTGCAGACGAACAGCAACTATCGCTTAAAAAATATAAAATCACTTTCAGGCAGTGATAAGAATTTCGAAATGTTTGTTTCCTTTCACCATGTGCGTGAAAGTAGTTCCATAATCAAAGAAAAGCATTTTTCTTACAGAGTGGTGTAAATTTTGAGTACTTTAATGTGATCGATAATCGTGGCGAATTTCTTTTGTAGCTATGTACTTTTTTTAATCATTTTTAGACGAGACATCTCTTTGAAATATTAAATATGGCGCCGAATGTTTTTTGGAGTGGCGGAGGGGGAATTCACGTCTAACGAATCCGTATAAAGGAGTGAGAAAATACGGAAGTGACCCTACTCGAAAATTAAGGACGACTCCCTGCGCAATACCGAACTGAAGGAAATCACTTCCTCATTTCAATGATTTGAAATAGACCAATAAAATGATTAATTCGTATAACTTGTCAGCACAACACAATTAGGAAAGATATTTATCAAATTAGTCATTCGTGGCTATAATACCGTAATCATCCGCCATTTCATTCGTTTAAGATCTACGCGTGAGAAATATTACCAAATCTTTCTGCTAGTTATGATCCGAGACGCCTTTTTTTCTGTTGATCTGCGGTGTAGATGCTTTGCAGTAAATCATTGACAGCGTTCCCGTTTTGTTCCCTTGCCATGACCGCATCGTCATCAGGTTCCTTGATGGACCCGAGTGTCGAACTTTTATCCTGCAGCTATTTTAAAAAATGAATACAGTTTTGAGGAAAAAGTTGATTACTGGTTTTTGAAATGGTATATTTGGGCATAAAATACACCTGTTAACGATACTTAATGAATTAAACTCTAAGCCTGTCCAATTTCAAACTGAGCTATTTATGTCAGAGTTAGCATAATTCAATTAAAATATCATTGAATAATTCAGGCATCTCTCATGTTTTCTCAGGATACAGCATTTAAAGAATTAAAAGACAAAGTTCTAATGGATTCTGAAATGAAAATATTGAAATATTTATAATAAAACATCTATAAATTATATTTCTATTCTAACGGCCTGAATTAACTGCTATCTATTCTGACACAAAATTGTTTTTCACGAGTATTTTCGAAGATTTGATTTTTTAACAAATTGAATGCTATAAAAAATGCTAGTATACATTTGAAATTCATCGGTTTTATCGCATTATAACGTTACTAACCTATTTAAAGTGTTCTATGTGAGTAATACTGATTTAATTTTTAGCCAGCGTAAGTTAATTTTGCAGTTATAGCTATGACGGTGTGTTGTAGGAAGGGAGTGTTGATTATTACGTAAATTAAATGACTCCTACACGTTCATTAACAAATTTACAACTGCAAGTCATCCTTTCTTAAATTAATTTTCGTTCCGATTAAAAGTTCCGATGACCTGTAATCTGAGCTTGGTGTACTTGCAAGGTCAAAAATAGTTGCTCCTGGTAGAATCACCCAGACCAGTTACGTAAATAGAAGGGTAGGAGGCGGATAAAAGGTAGTACATACCGCATCTGTTTCTCGGTGAGGCGCTGCAAAGGCGTCTGACCCCCATTTGGGCAGCCATTGGATGACGGCCTCACGTTACAAGCACTATTGAGGAAGAGTAATGCCCAGAGGCGGAGGAGGTGAGGCCACCTCGGCCATCATTAAGTAAAACCCTGCACCAGTGGTTATCACTGGAAAAGAAGACTGAAGAGGAGTCATCATTTTTGTTGGTTTTATTTTTTCACGTAGTGCGTTAGTATTCCAACATGAGCAACTATCTGTGGTGGTTCAGCGTGAGTTAGTCATTTGCAACATTTGTTTTCTTGTAGAGGAAGAAATATGTCCATGCTGGTGTTATGTAATTGAATGATCCAGGTCATGGCTGTGGAATTACGATATGAAATAGACATGACTGACTATTAATTTTTCATTGCATTGTTTTGCATATTTGATTGCACTTTAAATTGGCCACTTCGGACACCATGTACTAAATATTATTTTAATTTTAGTCCTTTGTGTACGTGTATCATTTCTTTAAACCACACTCACATTTTTAGCTCTTTACATGTACATATTATATTTGCGTGCATGGATGTCGTTTAAACACTAACGGTTCGGTTCTTGGGCAACATGATGAAAATATACCTGGATTCTCAGGCCATTCATGAGGAGTGTCGGCAAGCAGAAAAGATAAGTTAAATTTGTTAACGTATTGGTTTGTTTTCAATGGTGATACTTGATGAAGTAAACAACAAATATTGAAATAATCTTAATTCTCTGTGTACGTATGGATATCATTCCATTCACCAAAGATCTTAGCATACCATTAAGTTGTTAGAGCTGATATCACGCTCCACTTTATAATTTTCTACTTCTATATCTTCAGAGGAAGACGGATTGTTTCCGTCGAAATATCAAGAAATAACGTGTGAGTGTTCTTCTTTTTTTGTGTTTCAATATTGTGTATATATATATACATATATATATAATATTATATATATATATATATATATATATATATATATATATATATATATATATATCCCTCCCCGGACTACAACCTTGACGTGGTGGAAGGGCTTGTGCGTTCCGATGACCCCTAGAGCTGTGCTGGCGGGAGTAATAAAAATTGCTCCTGGTAGGGTCACCCATGCCAGATAGGTCGAAGGTTAGGAGCCAGACGAAAGGTAGTCCACGCAGCGTCTGTTCCTCAGTGAGGCGGCTGCAATGGCGTCTGACCCCAGTGGGGCGACCAGTAAGTGATGGTGTCACGTTAAAAACACTATTGAGGAAGGCAACGGGAAACCACCTCAATTATCATTCCCAAGAAAAATATGATGGACAATAGAGATATTTTGAGTCCTGGCAACCACGGGGCTCGGCCCAATCGGCTGTGTGTCGTGCCCGGCAGCGGGGGAGGCAAGGCTTCCGCGGTCGTCATCCAACGAAACCCTTGCAAGGGAAAACCAGCAGCAGCAGGACAGAAGACGCAGGAAAAGAAGAACATATTAGTTAGAATAGGAACGTGGAATGTTAGGACAATGATGAGGACAGGGAAATTGGAGAATGTTAAGCGAGAGATGAAAAGGGGAAATATAGATATTTTAGGTCTATGCGAGGTGAGATGGAAATACAGCGGGGATTACTGGAGTGATAAGTATAGAATAATATACTGCGGTGGAGACGAGAGCCAACGAGGGGTTGCCATAGTATTAAATGAAGAGGTAGGAAGAAGCGTAGCCAACATAAAGCAGGTAACAGATAGAATACTACTAGTGGAGATGAAAGCAGAACCGAAGAACTTAGTTATTATTCAGGTATACATGCCACCGAGCAACCATAAGGAAGAAGAGGTCGATAGGATGTACGATCAGTTAGAGGACATAATCGCGTTTGTTCCTGCAGGGAAACATTTGATAGTGATGGGGGATTGGAATGCAACGGCAGGCGAAGAAAGAGATGGTGATGAGGTGGGGGACTACGGTTTAGGCACGAGGAATGACCGCGGTGAGAAAGCAGTTGAGTTCTGCAGAAGCCAGGGGTTAGTCATCACCAACACTTGGTTTAGACACCACAAAAGACGCAGGTATACGTGGAAAATGCCAGGTGACTCAGGAAGATATCAGCTAGATTATATCCTGGTTAAACACAGGTTTAGGAACAGTGTGATAAATTCCCACAACTTCCCGGGAGCGGATGCGGACTCAGACCATAATTTAGTTGTTATGAAATGTAGCGTACGTTTCAAAAAGATAAGGCAGGGGCGGCGAGTTAGAAAATGGAATGTAGAAGCATTAAATGGGTTGAATAGGAAGGAATACAAACAGACGGTAGAGAAAATCATGGAGGATGGCAAAGGGCTTAGTACTATCGAAGAAAAATGGGAAATGATCAAGAAAGGCTTGTCTAAAGCCGCAAAAGACACTATTGGAACCGTTAACGCTAGAAGGACTAGGAAACCATGGATCACGGATGAGATGATTACAAAGATGGAAGAGCGGCGAAAATGGAAGAATATAAATACAGAATTAGGCAAAATGAAGTACAAAGAATTGAACAATAAATTGAGGCGGGCAACAAATAAAGCAAAACAAGCATGGTGGAAGACGCAGTGCGAGGATATGGAAAGTCTGCAGAGGAAGGGTGAAATCGGTGCGCTGTACAGCAAAGTTAAATCGTTATCGGGAAGTAAGAAAGGGAGATCTATGCTAACAGTTAGAGATATGGCGGCTAAGGTAATAGTTGACGCAGGAAAGATCCAAGAGGGATGGAAGGAGTATATAGAAGAACTGTATAGTAAAGAACTTAGATCAACAAAGTTAGACATTGAAAATGAAAATGACGTAGAGGAAGACAGCTTAGGTCCAGGCATACTAGACAATGAGATAGAAAGGGCGTTAAGGGAGATGAAACTAAATAAGGCGCTGGGGGTGGATAACATTCACGCGGAACTTTTAAAATGCGTAGGAAAATGTGGGAGGAAGAGACTATATGGGCTGATTCGTAGTATTTATGAGGAATGAATCTGACGGAACACTTTGTGAGATCAGTTTTAGTTCCTATCCCGAAAAAGGTAAAGGCTACATCATGTGAGGACTACAAGACGATAAGTTTGATATCACATGCAGCTAAAGTTGTTCTCAGGATCATAAACAAAAGGATAGAGAGTAGGGCAAATGATTACTTAGGGGATGATCAGTTTGGGTTCAGGAAGGGGAGAGGTACGCGTGATGTCATTGCAGTAATGAGATTATTAATCGAGAAGAATATAGTATACAGCCAGGAGGTATTCAGCTGTTTCGTAGATTCCAAAAAAGCGTTTGATAGAGTGAATTGGGGAAAACTAATGGGTATATTGCAGAAAATAGGAATAGGTTGGAGGAAAATGAGACTAATCCGCAACCTTTGCATGTCCTAGACTGCTCAGGTGCGAGTGGGGAACGGGGAGTCCGGATGGGCAGTGTTAGGAAGAGGTGTAAGGCAGGGTTGCCCATTATCACCGTTGATTTTCAACCTGTATGCAGACGAAATGATCAAAGAGGCGAGGGAGGAACTGGAGGTGGGAATGAAAGTGGGCGAGGAATTTGTAAAATCAGTTAGGTTTGCTGATGACCAAGCTTTAGTTTGTCAGTCAGCCAAGGGGCTGCAAGCATTGCTGAGTGAATTGGAAATTCAGTGCGACAGGTATGGGATGAGAATCAATATTAATAAAACAAAGGTTATGCGATTTTCTAGAAAGAAGAAGGCCAAGCTTAACATTAGAATAGGAGGGCAAAAATTAGAGCAGGTAAAACAGTTTACGTATCTCGGTAGTGTTTTGGACCAACACGGTCAAAGTAGTAGGGACGTAAGGAGAAGAATTGCGCTAGGCAAAGAGGCTTTCACAAGGAGGAGGGAGTTGATGAAGGGGACATTGAGTAAGGATATTAAGAAAAGACTCGTAAACACTTTGATATGGAGCATAGCTATATACAGCGCGGAAACGTGGTCATTGAAGCAGGAGGATAGACGTAGATAGGAAGCTTTTGAAATGTGGGTATGGAGAAGAATGGAGAAGGTGAAATGGACAGAGAAGAAAACAAACGAGGAAGTATTTGGTATGGTGGGCGAGGACAGGGGTTTGTTGGGAGAAATCCTATGGAGGCAGGAAAAGTGGCTGAAGGGGCTGTTCACCGGTAGTGGGATGTTGAAGACTGTGATAGAGGGGAGAATGTTGGGCAAAAGAGGAAAGGGAAGGAGCAGGATAGGGATGTTGGACGGGATGAAGGGAGGAAGAAAGTACTCAGAGATGGAGAGGGACCTGATAGAGAGTAGGATGATGGATTTTGTGTTTTGTAGGAGTAATAAAAGATTTGTTTGGTAGTTGTGTCCATCCAAAAACCTACCTTAACCGGTAGAATACCTTAAAAAAAAAAAAATATATATATATATATCTATAAATATATATATATATATAAATATATATATATATATATTCGTCCGAAAAATAAGTGTACTGCGCTCAGGAAAAAAAATTGATTACACTTTTACATATCTTTAGCTAATATTCCTCAAAATAGGACCCTTGTGAGTCGATACACTTGTTCCAGCGGCGTTCTCATTCCTGGAACGCTCCCGCGAAGGCATCATCGGGAACCTCTCGAAGACACGTCGTCACGGCCTCTTTGACGGCGTCCAAAGTCCCGTATCGCGTTCCTTTCAAACTCCTCTTTATCTTCGGGAACAGAAAGAAGTCCGGTGGTGCCAAGTCCGGGCTGTAGGGCGGGTGCGGCAGCGTTGCCACGCCGTGCTTGGCCAAGAAGTCCGACACGACAAGCGCGGTGTGAGACGGCGCATTGTCGTGATGCAGCCGCCATATGTTTTTGATCGCTGGCCGGACGCGGGCGACTCGTTTTCGAAGCCTGTCGAGCACTTGGACGTAAAATGCAGTATTTACAGTTTGTCGTTCAGGTACAAATTCGTAGTTGACGACTCCCCTTTTGTCAAAAAAGACAATGAGCATCGCTTTGATCCGAGATTTGCTCATGCGAGCTTTCTTTTGACGGGGTGATGATGGGGTGTGCCACTCCGCACTTTGTCTCTTCGACTCCGGGTCGTACTCAAAGATCCACGTCTCGTCACCCGAAACAACGTTCTCTAAAAAATGTGGATCATTTTTGCAGTGATCCGCAAGTTGTGTCGCGATTTCCAAACGATTGAGTCTTTGATCATCACTGAGCACTTTCGGCACCAACTTTGCACAAATTTTTCGCATCTGTAATTGGTGCCTAATAATCTCGCGCACTATTGTTTTTGGCACATTACACTGCTCTGCTGTCATCCGAACACTAAGACGACGATCAGAGTTCAGTACATCGCGAACTTTTCGCACATTTTCGTCGGTGAGTGTCGTTGATGGGCGTCCAGGCCGTGGTTCGTCGTCGACCTCTTCTCTGCCCTCCACGAACATCTTGTGCCACCGAAAGATCATGTTTCTGGACATGGCTGACTCCCCGTAAGCCTGGTTAATCATACCGACAGTTTCGGTAGACGATTTCCCAAGCTTTACCGCAAATTTGATGGAATAACGCTGCTCCAAAAACTTCGGCATCGCGTTCCGTGACGTGGGTCGAGCGTGGAGGTTCGCGTTAACAGAGCTCCTCACTACACCACAGCTCAGAGCCGACTGTCTTTTTCAGCGTCGCTTGCCGACTGCCTTTTTCAGCGTCGCTTGCCGACATACCCCCCTCAAATCGCAGCCCGTCAGAGCGGTGCTGGGCGCGCCTGGAGCGGCGGGAAAAAATCAGTACACTTATTTTCCGGACGAACCCTGTATATATATATATATATATATATATATATATATATATATATATATACAGTATATATATACAGTTTATACATATATATATATATATATATATAAACCATAAACACAGTAATCAACCCGAAGGTCGGTTTAGTAGGTGATGGTAGATATCACCCAGTACTAAGCCCTATACGGCTTGTGAAAATTCACACCCAGAGTGCCTTGCCCGGGAATCGAGCCCGGGACCCTCTGGTCAGCAGTCCAACGCTCTACCCACTGGACTACCGCGACCCACACATATATATATATATATATATATATATATATATATATATATATATATATATATATAAAATTATTAAGTTGTCTACCAGTAAAGATAGGTTTTGGATGGACACAACTACCAAATAAATATTTTGTGACTCCGACCGAAACACAATCCAGGAACCTACTCTGCATCAATCCCCTTTTCCTCTCTGAGTACTTCCTTCCTCCCTTCATCCCGACCAACATGCCTATCCTGTTTCTTCCCTTTCCTCGTTTGCCTAACATTCTCCCCTCTATAGCAGTCTTCACATCCCACTGTCGATGAATACACCCTTCATCCACTTTTCCAGCATCCTAAGGATTTTTCCCTCTTCGCCCAGGGCTGGTACCGTCACTTCATCATTTGTTTTCCTTTCCGTCCATTTCACCTTCTCCATTCTTCTCCAAACCCGCCAAGTTAAACCGAAACAAAACAGCAATCCACTGAATGGGTCTTCCAAGGCGAGCCGACAGAAGTGATTCGGGCACGAAGCTCATCGAAGCAAATGGTCTGCTGTTTCTTCGGAACAACTGGGCATGTAGCAACCGCACCGTTAGACTAAAATAGAGCTGTAAATTCTGAATGGTACGCGAGCATTTGTTTGCCAGAAGTACTTGTTGAAATACGGAAAAAAAGGCAGCAACGAAGGACCATTTTTCATCATGACAATGTAAGCTCTCACAGAACGGCTGAAACAACTACCTATTTGACCGGCCAATGCGTCGAATTGATGGGTCATCCTCCGTACAGCCCTGATTTAGCACGAAATGCCTTCTTTTTATTCCCGTTTATCAAGAAACGTGGCCAACGTTTTTCGGCTCCTAAAAAAACCGTTGATGCTTTAAAAACCATGTTTTTGAGGTACCTCAATCGGAATGGAAAAAGTGTTAAGAAAATAGGTTCGAGCGTATGCGAAAGTGTATTCATTATCATGGAGAATACTTCGAAAAACAATGAAACCATTTTCAATAATAAATAACTGTCTTGTCATCATTAGGCTGAAAATATAAATAGCAACCCTCGCGTATACAGGTATATACATAGAGTATGTGTATGTAATTATACCATATTATTTCGTCGAGGTCTTAATGACTGCTGTATTCACAAAAAATCTTACTTAAAAAAAAGGCACAAAAGAAGCAAGTGCTTAACACATTATTTTGCATGATATCGCCGAAATAGATCAATCAGATAGCATTATCCTTACATAAATAGGACCTTACCGGTCATGGATGCCCTTATTGCCGTGGACGTTGTTTTGTCCTTTGAATATGGTTTTTGGAAGGGCGTGTTTCCCTTTAATGAAGCGAAAATACGCATTCGTCCAAATATGGCGCAGTAAGTGAGAAAAATGCCTCCTCCTGCTCCTCCTTCGACAAATTTCCGCAGGCGCGGGGGGAAGCGTTTTTCTCAAACCAAAGGAGAAGTTATCTGGGAGCTCGGGAGGACCGCCATCCCGGAGAGGAAATATTTCCGGCTGAGGCGGAGGAGAGGAATCACGGCGAGAAATCATGCGTGGAGGACCTACCCCCTCCTATTCTTTGACTGTTTGGGGGGGGGGTTTGGGGTATCGAGTGCCTGGGGAGGGGAGGGAGGGAGGACGGTCTTCCGGAGGAAGGGAGTCGTTGCGCCATCCGGTGAGAGAGTGGCGAAATAAATTCCACTCAGCTCTTGTTAAGCGCGAGCCGCTGGGAAAGCAGTTGGAGGGGCGGGATGAGGTGGCAGGGGCGGGAGGGAGTGGGCTCTAAAGGGAAGAAGAAAGGAGAGGGAGGGAGGGGGGGCGCCTTGGGAGAGAGAGGACGGGGGGTGGGCGGGTGTCCCGAGCCCCCTCTCCTCTAACCCACTATCCCTTCAACCACCCCGCGACTCACCCCTTTTGCACGGAACGCGGGTGAGAGGGGGGAGTCTCCATCCCCTGGGCCCCTCCCCCGGATTCCCACTGACGACTGTGCATCTCCGAATACCGGGACCCATTCATATTACGCTCCATAGCCCCCCCCTCTTCGCCCCCGTTTCAAAAAATTCCCCGACTGAAGCTAAATACGCATTAAGTCTGGTTCACGATTGACTCACCTCCGCAATCCTACTCATACCTTCTTGAGAATGCATGTGTATGAGTTTAAATGTCTGGTTATTAAGCCCTAGTGCTGGTCGATTCATATGTGTGTCAACGGGCCACACGGCAGTTATTAGCCGAGGAATGCGTTGGGAAAAGGAGGGAGGTTGGAGAGAAACTTGGCGTGGGAATTAGCCTACTCTTAACAAGAGGCGCCAAGGGGGCACAGCATTACGTCCCATCCGACGGACGGCACATTCACATAAAGTGCTCTTCACAAAACACTTCAAGTAGGAATCGGGGTACCACTGAAAACAATCTGCCGCCTCCAGGATTCGAACTCCGGCCCTCTCGGTGGGAAGCCAGTACATTAGCCACCACACCACCCTGATCCCCTGCTCCACTCGGGTGGCACCGGGATGGAAAAGGGGGTGGTTTCCGCCTTTGGATTTCGCGCGTGATAATCGGTAAGGGGGAGGGGGGGAAATGGAAGGAGCGGATACAGATATCATAAGCAACGACCACTTTGCTGCCTCATTATTCACACCCCCGACCCCACCACGGGAGCGGGACAGGGGGCGGGGAGAAAGGGAAAAGGGAGGGGAAGGGCGGCTATCCAACGAACAGGACACCTTTACACAGTGTTAGGTGGGGCAAACACAACTTAAGGGTGTCTATGAGCTTCAGCCTTAAAAATACGTACTGTAGAATTTGATGTATTGCAGGGAAATGTGGTGAAGAAATGAAAGAGATGCCTTGCTTCGCTTTAGTTACATCTGCATAATACCTCGCAAGCCGCTGCAGGGGCGTGTGGCGGGGGATGTTAGGTCACCAGCCATGCATTCACAATCCAAATCATGAAACCTCTCCACAAATATCAGTTTCATCACACACTAGAACAAAGTTAATCACACGAAAGAAGGTACTTGCATGCAACAATTCTCAATAGCTTGGTAAGTTTAGTCAATAATTGTTTTGTGAGCATCCAGAAAACACTAAAACACAAGTTGATAGACCAAATAAAAATCATAACTTTAAATTTCTGTAATAAGCATGAAACAAAAGATCGGATATTCAACACGTTTTTCATAGTGCAAAAGTTCAGGTCACCATAACGCACCAGGAACGGAGAGTTGGCTCACGGGATATGTAGTAAACAGTGAGGTTTTTATACGGTGAGGCGAATATACGTGTCCAGGAGTGGTGGATATACACCGTTCATTGTTGAGATACTTCCCAGAGTCTCAGACTCAGACGCAGAATCAGACTTTCTGTAAGACCTAAACCAACTTCGGCTCGAGAGTACGTTTGCGTAAACAATAACTATTTGAAAACTAAGCAAGGATAGACCTCTAGCATATGACTGCGGTCTCATATTATTGACTGGTAGCCTATGCAAAATAATGGAAAGGATGGTAAAATACCGGCTCTTCTGGTGACTGGTGCAACGCAACCTACGTTACACTAATAGCCAATGCCGCTTTAGATAGGGCAGATCTACAATCGACCTTGTACGGACAGACAATGTCATATAGGAAACACGTCTTACAATACAAAATGCCCTTGCGGTCTTCTTGACAAAGAAAAGACTTATGGCAGGCTTTGGCGCCATTAATTCCAACGACCACTGCACCAATAGAATTTTAGAGGAAATCATGCACAACTTTATTGTAAATTTTCTAGTACCTCGCCTGTTTTGACAGAGAATTGGCCAGGATTTCTGCGACCAAATTATTCAGGAGCGAGGTCTTTCACATTGGTCTGTACTTAGTGTGACCCTGTTGGCCATCGCAGTCAACGATGTTGCCTAATGCATACAGTCCTCTGTCATCTCATCTCTCTTCCTTGATGCCTTTGCGATCTTTTGTCGATCATCCAGACTTCCAACGGCTTTAGCAGCTGACATTGAAGAAACTAGTAAAATTGTCTTGTAAAAACGGCTACAGGTTCGCGGAAAAAATGACAAAATGTGTTAAACTTCGAGAAGAGCCTCATATGTGTTCTTACGAGAATTGAAGTCGCGTTCGGAGAGTTCCTGCACAGTCGCAAACTTGTAAGGATGGTAATGAAGGTCATCGTGAAGAAGTGGCCTCACAGAACGAACTTCACGGGAAACGAGAATTTTTTTTCATATATCCTATCTCAAACTGAAAGGCCTGAACTCCCTTTTGTTGAAGATATCAGATTCATGGGAGCGATCCACGACCAACGTCTGAACTGGCTATCTCACATCTCGGCTTCATCAAACGGGTAGTGGGGAAATGTAATGAGAAAGTTGAAGAGAGGTGTTATATTGCTCTAGTTAGACCTCATTTGGAATATGCCGCAAGTATTTGGAATCCTTGGGAGAAAATTTGGCAAAAAGAATTAGATAAAGTCCAGAGAAAATTCGCCAAACTCGTTAAAAATTGTTATAATAAGAACACAAGTAAGACAGGTCTCTTAGTGGATTTAGGCTGGGAGCCACTTGAGATACGAAGAGAACAAGCGAGACTTGGACTTTTAGAAAGGTTGAGAATAAATCAGTTTAACGATGACATTAAAGGAATTATAATAGCCCCACACTACTTAGGCATATCAAACCACAAAGATAAAATAATGGAGATAGATTCCAGTAGAGATAGATAAAAATAATCATTCTCTCTCCGAATAATCAGGATTTATAATACGAATACATACATCTCGTATCATGAAACCGAAGTTACTTTAGAAATATTAAAAACGTTTAATTTACGAGTCCGAACAAATTTAAACATTGCAAAGGTACATTTGTGGGTGCATGTATATATTAGTTGGTAGTCTGTATGTTTGCATGTGTGTAGGGTGTAAGGGTTCTTGCATGAATGCATACCATGTTTTGTTTTTGGACTGTATAAACTTGTGGCTTTTGCATGCGGTTTTCATCTTAATTACGGGTGCTGCTCTAACACCTCCCGCCACACGCCCTTTCGGCGGCTTGAGGAGTATTAAGAAGATGTAAATGTAGCTCCTCGAGAGATAAATGCGTCAGAATTTTTAATTCATTTATTTTCTATCAATTAACACTTCTAAGGGCGCGGATCGAAGCACAATTCTTATCTTGCATCAAACATCAATGCGTTACAGACTAGAATACGGTCATTTGACCATAGTCTAGTCTGCAACGCAATGATGAACGCTATCTTCTCTAGGTTCTTCGTGCAAAAATTCGTATCTTAGACTGTTGACAGCTATTCATAACTCAGGCTTCCGCTTGGTGACTGGTGCATTCAGATTTTTGGTCTTACTTGGTGTCTGTAATTGGAGTGTGGAGAGAGCACCCTATGGAAGCGAGGAGGAAAATGTCCATTACCGTGTTATTAGCGTCGTCCTTTTACGCCGAATACAAGGGCTTTGGGAGAGCAAATTATGGAACGGGAAACTGTCACAGAGAAATTTTATCACCAACCCGCAAGGTCTAATGTCTTCGTCTCTAGTCCACCCATCCCTCCCTCCCTCTCTCTTTCTCTCCCCCACCCCTTCGCATTCCCCTCTCCAACACAGACATGAGCCCTTTCCACAAACCCCGCTCTCCTCTCACATGATCTCCTTCGCGTCCGCCGCCCTTCCTCCCACACAATTCACTCAATGCATCTCACCCACGAGCATCTCCTCACTCCCCAAGTGCATAATTATAATAGATTTTGACTTAACTGACAATTTAAATATAAAGTCAATTCCAGCTAATCTAACTGTATAAATATTAATTTATACACCGACTAAATTAATACATTATAATGGTGTATTGTATTATTCGGTAATATTTACTAAAAACAACTTTTATTTTAGAAATCCTAGATGTGGTCCATTATTTACTGTTATGAACTTTTGCGCGAGATTTCCTTTGTATTTTATACCCGTATGAGAAGAAATGTGAGATTAATTTAAATCAAGATATGCGAAAGAATTTTCAATATTTGAAATGTCAATTCAATTTTTCATCAATTGCCTTCATTCTATGAATATTATGATATACAGGGTTCGTCCGGAAAATAAGTGTACTGAGCTCGGAAAAAAAAATTATTACACTTTTACATATCTTAAGCTAATATTCCTCAAAATAGGACCCTTGTGAGTCGACACACTTGTTCCAGCGGCGTTCCCATTCCTGGAACGCTCCCGCGAAGGCATCATCGGGAACCTCTCGAAGACTCGTCGTCGACCTCTTCTCTGCCCTCCACGAACATCTTGTGCCACCGAAAGATCATGTTTCTGGACATGGCTGACTCCCCGTAAGCCTGGTTAATCATACCGACAGTTTCGGTAGACGATTTCCCAAGCTTTACCGCAAATTTGATGGAATAACGCTGCTCCAAAAACTTCGGCATCGCGTTCCGTGAGGTGGGTCGAGCGTGGAGGTTCGCGTTAACAGAGCTCCTCACTACACCACAGCTCAGAGCCGACTGCCTTTTTCAGCGTCGCTTGCCAACATACCCCCCTCGAATCGCAGCCCGTCAGAGCGGTGCTGGGCGCGCCTGGAGCGGCGCGCCCAGCCCAGGAGTCAGTACACTTATTTTCCGGAAGAACCCTGTAGGTTCTGTAAATGTTTTCAAAAGTTCATGATTTTTAGTACAAACTAAGGATTCCTTCCTTAAACTTTTGAAATGCCGAAGAACCACCCCCAAAATAAGTTTCATGTGTTTGACGTATGACCATTAGGTGTTAGTGGCGGATTTCCAATAGGGTTTAGCATAGTTTCTGTCGATGACGGTATTCGCGTGTATCAAAAAATTGTGTATTGCATAATGCCCTGTATATTTTCTCTAAACCGTGTTGCCATTTATTGCGACTTACGTCTCGACGTCACCACATGCCTTCAGGTACTGAGGTGGACCTACAAAAAATACCGTATTTTCCCATCGATAACGCGCGCTTTATCGATGCAAAAATTTTCAGATGATCGAAAAAATGACGATGCGCGTTATGTAATGAAAATTGAAAAAATCCAAACATTGATGTAGTTTTACACACACACATTCGATATAGACGTATTTTTACACACACTATATATATACCATTTTTACGCGCATATGTATATATGTATATAGAGATGCGTGGCATCTATACATATTCATGATAACTATGAAGCCCTGGGCGCGCGGTATCTATACAAATTCATGATAACTACAAAGTTCTGGGTGCGCGTTATCGATGGGAAAATACGGCAATTTTAATGTTTAGGGAGGAAGGAAGGGAGGTAGTTTATCCCACTTTGGAGAATAGAACTCATTCATTGACTTACAATTGAATAATACCCCGTTGAAAATCTGGAGTACAAGTAGTAGTAGTTTTGAGGGGAGGTGACCGACAGCTTAGGTCATTTGCGCCATAGGGGATGGACAGGAAAGGATGAAGGGTGGAGAGAAACCCGGCGTCGGCATTAGCCTACTCTTTACGAAAGGCGCTAAGGGGTCCGCAGCTTAACGTCCCATCCGACGGACGGCGTACTCACTCAAAGTGCCCTCCACAAAGCACCTCAAGTAGGGATCGAGATACCTCTGAAAAATATTCAAGCCCCCGGCTTGAATATTTTTCAGAGGTATCTCGAATAGTACGTTAGCCCCCGCACCATCTCAATCCCCGAAAATCTGGAATGGTGTACAAAAATGCACCCTTTTATTGAACAGAGAAAATAAATATATTTATAAAATTCTTATTAGTGTTTTGTACTAAATCAATAAATATTGAATATTGCCTTTGCTCCAAGTACAGTGATCTGATATACCCAATACTGTAAGCCCTAAGCTCAGTAATGGAATTCTTAAAATCTACCATTGATCCAGAAAGCTATATTTTTTACCTGGACACCATATGAATGAGTTGATTAGTAAAGATAAAGGAATATATAAAATAGCTGTCGTTTTGAAAATCAAATTAACATGCTTATGTCAAGAATCTCTATCAACAAATGAATTTATCACGTCACCATTGGCGTCGTGGTAAATTGATTTCTAGATTGGAAAACCGCAGATACTTGCCCATTAATTAGGTTAGAATTCTTTCTGAATATTTAAAATTGGTCGTATTCCTTTATATTTGAAATTATCAGTGCGCCCAGAGGCTTGCTGTTGCCTCTATTACTGGAATATAAAACTTTGAACGGCCGTTGTGACGATGCCCTTGGAAAAATTGCATTTGACAGGAAAAATTGTCTTGACCAGTGTGATGATTGTGCTCCTACCGACCTGTCGTTTCAAATGCTTTTAAAAAAGTGTTTCCGACATTGTTCCCGCAGTTCAAGTTAGCTTCAATATACATTATTTCCACTGCTTCGATTTCTAACATATTTTTGGTAACTAACGTTTCGTCAACGCTTACATCTACTTAAAAACCGATGCATAAACTAAACGTGTATGCGTTTAACATTTGAATATAAACACCAACACACTAAAAAAAAAAAACATTTACATAAATATATGGTACTATATAGGTTTGTGGCATGGTTGCAAGGACTAGGTGGGAACGCTAAGTGATAAGAAAGTAAGGGAACAGGGAAAAAATGCTCAGTGAAAAGCTATCTGCAAACTTGCAAATTTGTATGCCTTTTGAAGGCAGACTAATTTAAAAAAGTGTTAATTTCACCTAAAAAATTAGTTATTTGCTATACAAAACAATGAATATAGATGAAAGGACAGCTATTTATACAACTTACCTCCACCATAACAAGAGGGGTCATGCAGAACTGAAAAGGAGGTAGGGAAAATTCTACTATTACATTGACATGCAACTCATGGTCTCCGCCCCGAGATTCGCTTTTGGATAATGTGACAAGGGGACTTAATTTTGACGTAGCGTGCTTGGTCATGAAATACCCCTACTATATACCCTATCAGTGGATTTTAGGGTACCTAGTAGATTTAGTGTTGCATAAAAGCAGTTTGAATCATCCCCATAATCCTGGCTGTGGCGCTGGCAGATTTGGATGTTAGCATTTAATCTCTCCGGCCGTCGGGACGTAATAATCAACGTTGGTTGTCGCCGCAATGAACCGTCGGCATACTTCCCGCGGACATTCCTCCTCCCTTCCCCTCAATCCTGTTACCACAAGACGAGCGAGCAAATGATTTGTAAAGAGACTGATGCGAGGATGGTCCAGGGGACTCTTTAAGGGTCGAAACCATGGCGAGGAAAGGCCACATGAGCCTCCGCTGCAGCAGATAAAGGAGACAAATGGAGAGGCGGGGTGGTTTATCCGGGGGTTGGGAATGGAGGGGATCCAGGGGGTGCGGGGAAGCCAACGGGCTTGCCCCGGCACACGACCAAAAGAAAGACTAGGGGGGTGTTTTTCCCTTGACCCTTCCCTCTCAGAAAACAGACCCCCTCTCGACGCAGTGATCGGCATCATTGATGCACGCCCATAAAAATCCGCGACTCTAAGAAATCGTGACAAGTGAATGATTCTGACAATGACGTCGAAACTCAAAACTATATATGCGAGTGTCCTTTCTTTCTGTTTCTGTGTATACATGTTTAAGTCAAAATTCATATATAAACGAGTATATATATTTATTTATATATATTTATTTCATGTATGTACTTAAGTGCGTGTGTGTATTTATAAATTCATTCATAAAACACGTTAATCAGCCAAATGGCGAACACATACTCATTCACATGGAAATAGATAAAAGGAAAAGGGATAGGAAGATATATAAAAGACAAGCACAAGGGAGGCGGGGAAGATGGAATCGAGCATATTACAAAGTGCAAAAATATCTCCTTGTAATCTACTCGATTTCACCTTTCTCCTTTCCTAGTATACATATCCATGTGAATGAGCATATATATATATATATATATATATATATATATATATACTCATTGATCAAAAAGTTCCCGGAATAACCACCGTGTGGCGCTCCCATCGTTCCGATTTGAGTTCTGTTTTTTTTGTTAAATTGGTACATCTGTTGTTGATATTCCCTTTAAATCTTAGTGTCATAACTTGACATTTGCAAAAGTTACGTAGCCAAGAGTACATCTATCTCTGTGTGTGTTGGCGATTTTTTACAATTGCAGAAATGGATTTAAATTTGCAACAACGAACTTGTATTAAATTTTGCGTAAAAAACGGATTGAGTGGCGCCCTATCCATCCCCTATGGCGCAAATGACCTCAGCTGTCGGTCGCCTCCCCTCAAAACTACTACTACGGACGTTGGAAATGTTGGAAAAGTGTTTCGGCAACGACTCTCTAAAAAAAACGGTCGTTTACCAGTGGCACGAGCGGTTCAGAAGTGGTCGTGAGTCAATCGAAGATGATGAACGCAGTGGCAGACCATCGACATCGAAAGTCGGTGAAAAAATTGATAAAGTAAAAGAAATGTTGGTCAATAACCGCAAATTAACCATCAGAGAAATAGCGGAGGACTTGAACATTGCCTATGGATCCGCCCAAGACATTGTGGTTAATGATTTGGGTTTCCGTCGTGTAGCAGCAAAGTTGGTGCCAAAAGACCTCAATTTCATGCAAAAAAGAGACCGTGTTGACGTCGCAAAAGACATGATTTGCGAGGCTGAATCCGATCCCACATTCATCAAAAGGATCATTACTGTAGACGAGACGTTGGTTTATGAGTACGACACGCAATCCAGACATCAGGCAAGTGAATGGCGTTCACCAAATGAGCCGAGACCAAAAAAACCACGTCGTTTTCAGTCAAAAAAGAAGGCAATGCTGACGGTTTTCATGGATTACAACGGTGTAGTGCATCATGAATTTTTGCCAGAAGGCCAGACAGTAAACAAAGAGTATTATTTGGGCGTTATGAGACGTTTGCGTGAAGCAATTCGCCGAAAGAGACCAGAAATGTGGGCAGAAAACTCGTGGATTTTGCACCATGATAACGCACCGTCGCACAGTGCTATCATTATTCGTAATTTTTTGACGAAAAATGCAACAAATACCATCCAACAGCCACCGAATTCACCTGATTTGGCTCCCTGTGACTTCTTTCTGTTCAATCGAGTTAAAAAACCATTACGGGGAACGCGTTTTAGCAGCCGAGAGGAAGTAATGGAAAAATCGCAGGAAGCACTGATGGACATACCGAAAACCGAATATAAAAAATGTTTCGAGGATTGGATCAAGCGCTGGCATAAGTGTGTTGCAGTCGATGGGGATTACTTTGAAGGGGACAATATAGATTTAGATGAATAAACTTGTATTTTTAATTTTCTGAATAAATTCCGGGAAATTTTTGATCAAGGTAGTATATATATATACATATATATATATATATATATATATATATATATATATATATATATATATATATATATATATATTTATAGTTACACTTTACACATTATACATTAGTTATATATATATATATACACACATACATATATATATATAACTAATGTGAAAGTCTCCCAAATATGAGAAGGAAAGAACTCTTTATCTATAAACCTATATAGATAACAAATGTATGCACATCCATACGCATATATTCATACATGCATGTGCGTGTGTCTTTGATTACACACTCACAGAAATACGTACTTAATAAACGACTAGGTCTCCGATATGATTCATGATCCCTCTGAGAGGAAAAATATGTGACAATCCCACTTTGAAAAACGATGCTGAATAATGATGCCAATATGAAGACAAGCGCACTCGATTGGTTGTACTATTTTCACTCTTCCGTCGGAGACATGAGTAGAGTGGGAGCGATGCGGGGGTTGGGCTGCGGCAGCAGTGCGGCCGCAGATTTGAGATCACAAGGATCAATGGCCCAGGAAGCTCCCCCCCTTTCTCCCCGGAGGAAGATGCCCGTAACTTCCTCCCGCCTTTAATTATTTCTTTGGGCTCTGGGGGTGGGAGTCGGGAAGGCGGCGAAGGGGATTTTTACCCTCTCTTGGACTCCCCGCCTCTTCCCACGGAGAATGAGGAAGTGCAGATCGATACCGGAAGGTGCTTTATGTTGCCGCTAATGACGCAGACCGTATCGGCATCTTAAGTGGGCCGCGCGTGAGTCCGAATCGGCCACCTTCCCTCGCCTTTGGCGGAAGATGTGGTTGCGCAAGCCCGGACGGTCTTGGCACACCTTAGGGTTTGCTTGACACACATGAGGATTAAACTTTGTTGGAAGACCTTCCCGGTGAATGAAATAAAATCAGAAATGATTCCACTTGGATTTAAATTTCGTCACCGATCGTTTAAACCTTACGATGGTCTTACCAAGCGTTTCAATAGTTTCCTATTTTGGGTCTCCAGATAGGTCCGACAAATTGAACAAAAATGCCCAAATTAGATGTTAACGTTTCGAAGTAATTATTTTATCTTAGGTTTCCGACATCATGAAGTGGTTCAGATAATACACTTCCGGTCTTCTACCGAGTCACTGACCTTAAGTGACCAAGGTTTTAACAATATAAAATATTTTAAAGAAATAATTTACAGTTACAAAACATGTTTGACGTTTTAAACTTTAGAATAATTGATATAATTCCGTAAAAATTCATGTGTATCAATTTTGCAATGGTTCCTCCATTCACGACAGCTCCTCTTTTGAATAAAGCACAAGACGGTACACATGTTTAATGTATCATTCAGCAGTAGATTTTCAAATAGAGCGATCGGATAACGTAATTATGTATTATGTAAATGAGACCTAAATTCACCCAAACTCGCTCATAGCCAACAATATCGTTTGAAATACGACTCTATTGTTTTTCGAAGCGTATTTCTCCCCCTTGAACGGTAAATCGAAGGATGTGAGAGGAGGGTGGGAAGGGAAGAGGGATGGGGCGAGAGTATGAGAATAACCAGGTGACTCAGGAAGATATCAGCTAGATTATATCCTGGTTAGACACAGGTTTAGGAACAGTGTGATAAATTCCCACAGCTTCGCGGGAGCGGATGCGGACTCTGACCACAATTTAGTTGTTATGAAATGTAGCGTCCGTTTCAAAAAGATAAGGCAGGGGCGACGAGTTATAAAATGGAATGAAGAAGCATTAAATGATTTGAAAAGGAAGGAATACAAACAGGCGGTAGAGGAAATCATGGAGGATAGTAAAGAGCTAAGTACTATCGAAGAAAAATGGGAAAGTTTCAAGAAAGGGTTGTCGAAAGCTGCAAAAGACGCAATTGGAACCGTTAACGCTAGAAGGACTAGGAAACCATGGATCACGGATGAGATGATTACAAAGATGGATGAGCGGCGAAAATGGAAGAATGTAAATACAGAATTTGGCAGAATGAAGTACAAATAATTAAACAATAAATTGAGGCGGGCAACAAATAAAGCAAAAGAAGCATGGAGGAAGACGCAGTGCGAGGATATGGAAAGTCTGCAGAGGAAGGGTGAAATCGGTGCGCTGTACATAAAAGTTAAATCTTTATCGGGAAGTAAGAAAGGAAGAGCTAGGCCAACAGTTAGAGATATGGCGGCTAAGGTAATAGTTGACGCAGGAAAGATCCAAGAGGGATGGAAGGAGTATATAGAAGAACTGTATAGTAAAGAACTTAGATCAACAAAGTTAGACATTGAAAATGAAAATGACGTAGAGGAAGACAGCTTAGGTCCAGGCATACTAGACAATGAGATAGAAAGGGCGTTAAGGGAGATGAAACTAAATAAGGCGCTGGGGGTGGATAACATTCACGCGGAACTTTTAAAATGCGTAGGAAAATGTGGGAGGAAGAGACTATATGGGCTGATTCGTAGTATTTATGAGGAATGAATCTGACGGAAGACTTTGTGAGATCAGTTTTAGTTCCTATCCCGAAAAAGGTAAAGGCTACATCATGTGAGGACTACAAGACGATAAGTTTGATATCACATGCAGCTAAAGTTGTTCTCAGGATCATAAACAAAAGGATAGAGAGTAGGGCAAATGATTACTTAGGGGATGATCAGTTTGGGTTCAGGAAGGGGAGAGGTACGCGTGATGTCATTGCAGTAATGAGATTATTAATCGAGAAGAATATAGTATACAGCCAGGAGGTATTCAGCTGTTTCGTAGATTCCAAAAAAGCGTTTGATAGAGTGAATTGGGGAAAACTAATGGGTATATTGCAGAAAATAGGAATAGGTTGGAGGAAAATGAGACTAATCCGCAACCTTTGCATGTCCTAGACTGCTCAGGTGCGAGTGGGGAACGGGGAGTCCGGATGGGCAGTGTTAGGAAGAGGTGTAAGGCAGGGTTGCCCATTATCACCGTTGATTTTCAACCTGTATGCAGACGAAATGATCAAAGAGGCGAGGGAGGAACTGGAGGTGGGAATGAAAGTGGGCGAGGAATTTGTAAAATCAGTTAGGTTTGCTGATGACCAAGCTTTAGTTTGTCAGTCAGCCAAGGGGCTGCAAGCATTGCTGAGTGAATTGGAAATTCAGTGCGACAGGTATGGGATGAGAATCAATATTAATAAAACAAAGGTTATGCGATTTTCTAGAAAGAAGAAGGCCAAGCTTAACATTAGAATAGGAGGGCAAAAATTAGAGCAGGTAAAACAGTTTACGTATCTCGGTAGTGTTTTGGACCAACACGGTCAAAGTAGTAGGGACGTAAGGAGAAGAATTGCGCTAGGCAAAGAGGCTTTCACAAGGAGGAGGGAGTTGATGAAGGGGACATTGAGTAAGGATATTAAGAAAAGACTCGTAAACACTTTGATATGGAGCATAGCTATATACAGCGCGGAAACGTGGTCATTGAAGCAGGAGGATAGACGTAGATAGGAAGCTTTTGAAATGTGGGTATGGAGAAGAATGGAGAAGGTGAAATGGACAGAGAAGAAAACAAACGAGGAAGTATTTGGTATGGTGGGCGAGGACAGGGGTTTGTTGGGAGAAATCCTATGGAGGCAGGAAAAGTGGCTGAAGGGGCTGTTGACCGGTAGTGGGATGTTGAAGACTGTGATAGAGGGGAGAATGTTGGGCAAAAGAGGAAAGGGAAGGAACAGGATAGGGATGTTGAACGGGATGATGGGAGGAAGAAGGTACTCAGAAATGAAGAGGCACCTGATGTAAAGTAGGATGTTGTGTGTTGCTAGGGGTCACAAATTATTTAATTAGTAATTATGTCCATCCAAAAACCTACCTTAACCGGTAGATTACCTAATAATAATGTGTATATATATATATATATATATATATATATATATATATATATATATATATATATATATATACGTCAGAAATACACGCTCTCCGGATACTTGAGCTTCGAAATGGCGAGAACACACCAGGTGCCTTTGCGGTGCAATTCATAAAAGTTTCCTTCGTCCAAAACAAGGACGCAACATATATCGGAAAATCAGCTTCTCAACTCTATTTAGCTGAAATTTAATTTCTTTGGGGATGACGCATATCAGAATGCTCAACCAAGTGCAGAACATTGAAATGTACAATCCTGGCAGGGAAACAAATAATCTCCACAGGACTTTAGTTTCCGTGAGATTAGCGGTGATCAAAAGACGGTAGTCCTTTCTGCACGCCTGTGCCCGTCGCGAGTTACGACGCCCAAGGATGTGAAGGCCAGCCGGGGAGGATTTCTCGGCGGGGTTGGACTCGCCGACCCTTCGGAACTCCGACTTATCTCCCCCCATCCCATTCGCACCCCCCCCCCCCAATCCTGCATGCCATCCTCTGCGGGAAGAGGGGGATGGATGCTCGGCTATCGGAGGGGCTCAAGGAAAACGAAGTACCAGTGGATGGGAAAATGCCACCATTACGACCCACCCCTCCGACCCGCGATTCGAGGAACCAAGGGAAGTCGTATCTCTTGCCAAGGGGATCCCCCCCTTCCCCACCCTTCTGCTGTCGGACACGCTCAATGTTATCGGAATTCGGTCGGGCGGTCAATTGGTGCTTCCCTGACGGATAAACATGCTATCGACGTTCTCTGCTAGGGGTGAATTAGCCGCGAATTCAACAGACAGAAGGATGGATTCTCCCATCCCTACTGCGCTACGAGTTACTTATTATGACAATGTCTCGTATATTTATTCTTCTTCGAAGACAATAAGGCTGCAATGCTACAATCATGATAACCAGACGGCTTCAAGAGGTGCTATGACTTATAAAAGCTAAGGAATATGTAATTATGCATGTCATTGTTCTTGGTTACCAATCTTAAGCTGTCCAAGCTATGGTCCTGTTCCCAACCAATCTCTCCTCATTCCGTCACATCACCTTGCGCCGACATTTCCCGTCGCCTGCTTCTCGTAGGCTTATCTCCTGTCATTTACCCCCTCCATGCTCCATTCAGTTTCGCTCTTCAGTTAATTATTTGCCTCAAGGTATACCCAATTATTTCACTTCTTCTTATTTTAAGTGCTCGCCATATTCACCCCGTCTTCGAATTATTTTTTTCATTTATTCTGAGAAATGGTAAAGGAATATCGCAAGCTGAAAAACAAGCAGTAAAAGAAAGAAATTCGGCGGAAGGCGCTGGGCGTTGATGTGGAATCTTTTTTGGGAAAAGGTGAAATAGATCCGCTCTACGGGAAGATGAAAGCCCTGTCAGGAAGACGAAAATGGGAAATTGATGCAAACAAAATAGGGAAACTATAAATTAAAGCAGGGTATATTAAATAGAGATGGAAGAAATGTAGATGGTATGGAAGGTTTCGTCAGAGTAGTGTTAGTTCCTATTCCAAAAAACAAAAAGGCAGCCATATGTGAGGACTACAGGTCAATAAGTTTCCATTCACCCGCGGCTGAAGTGATTCTCAGGATTATTAATAAGAGGGAGAAGATCAGGTTAAATGAATATTTAGGGGATGACCAGTTGGAGTGATGCCATGGAGGCAATGAGGTCACTAATACAGTAGGGACATATGATACAATCGGAATATATTCATCCATATCGTAGACTTCGATAAGGCTTTTGATATAGTCAATTGATTAGCTTTAATGAATATGTTGCAGAGAAGAGGAATAGATTGAAGAGGTAGGATAATTATCCTGTATATTTCTCAGACTGCTCAGGTGTGATATGCGGATAGAGTCGGGATCAGCAGTGTTAGGAAGAGGAGTATGGCAGGATTGGCGATTATTATTCGCGCTGCTGAACAAATATGTAGAGAAAATGATTAAAGGGGCTCGGGAAGAACTGCAGATTTGGATGAAAGTCGGAGAGAATTTAATCAAATAGTTAGTTTTGCTGAAGATGCTAACATTTAAAAAATCCAACCCATAGTAAAAGTAGTAAAAAATAGAATTTAAAACAAGGATAAGATTGAACGCTGCGTAAGAATCTAGTGAATTCAGAATTGAATGTACTTTCGCATATAAGTTACTCGTACATCCATGTATTTGTATATGTGTAACTTAGAGTAATTTTTTCATGAATATATTTGTTTTGTAGATTTGTAGTAGCATGTTTTTTGTTTGTTTTGCATGTAGTTCCATTCTGATTTACGACTGGTGTCCTTGACCCATCGCCCTTGCGTTGGCGTGCGGAGTATTGTACAGATTTAGATGATCAATCGTTAGTTAACCAGTCAGCCAAGAGGTTGCAAACATTATTGGGCGCATTGAAAAGGCAGTGCTATTCGTATGGGATAATAATATATGCACCCAAAACAAAGTTTATGCGATTTCCAGGAAAGACAATGGCTAAATAAGTAATTTTGTATGTTTGTATTATATTCCAGGTGTGTATTTCTCTCTTATGAGATGTGATTATCACAAGCCGTGTATCATTAAGACGTCTGTCTGCCCTCTCCATTCGCATTATTCGGTTCATTACCAAAAACACCAATAGGAGACGAGGGTTTTGAGGTATTTATTAGTTTATGATACTTTTGGTGATTTTTTCCATGATTTTTAATATATGCTTTCGCTAATGGCTAAGTGAAATATTTACTATGAATTCGTGATGGGTTTTCATGAGTTGGTCTGCATGTTTTAAGTAAGATTTGGACTATTGACCAACGGCAGTAACGTCTTCGTCCGCCAACCCAAAGGCCGCGCGTACGATTGGCGCCTGGGTGGGTTTTCCTCCACCTACGTCTTGGGTTAATTCCAAGAAACTGCGGGAGATTCCGCGACAGTAACTTTTAACGGAGTTATCCGCTAAGCGTGCAACAATTTAAGTAGTAGTTTTTAGGGGAGGTGACCGACAGCTAAGGTCATTTGCGCCATAGGGGATGGACAGGAAAGGATGAAGGGTGGAGAGAAACCCGGCGTCGGCATTAGCCTACTCTTTATGAAAGGCGCCAAGGGGTCCGCAGCTTAACGTCCCATCCGACGGACGGTGTACTCACTCAAAGTGCCCTCCACAAAGCACCTCAAGTAGGGATCGAGATACCTCTGAAAAATATTCAAGACCGCCGGGATTTGAACCCGCGCCCTCAGGGTGGGAAGCCAGTACGTTAGCCCCCGCACCATCTCGATCCCCACAATTTAAGAATGCATAAATCATTCCCCTTGACCGGGAAGGCGAATGATTTTTTACTCTTAAATTATTGCATTGTAGGTCTTGGGTTTTTGTAATTGTGCTCATTGTTAATAGTTTGATGTATAGGTTAAAAATTAATGTTTTCGGATCAATGCTAAATCAATTAAATTAAATAAACTTGTCACTTGGGTCTAAGTACATATTTTGCTTTAAATATCGCTCGGAATTAATGTCGCCATAAAATTTTGTTTTCCCTGGAGTGCTTCCTCTGGCTTCAGTTCTTCATGATTTCTGCCTACCCTCATGCCTCCCTGTGCTCTATCCAATTATTCTCTTTGCTTCCCGTTTCCGTCAGGGGCCGGTGGACCAATCCATCCTTTTCTATCGTCCCATCCACGAATTCCGACTCATATTTCTGACATTGAATGGCAGCGTCCTCTCTTCGCCCACCGTGTTTAAAACTTCGCCGTTAGTCTCCCTCCCTGCCCAACTTATTTTCTCCCCTTTCTTCCCCACACCCACATTCATAATTCTCCAATCCTAATTCCTTTCCAAACTTCCTTAATTTATCTCCACACTTAAGCCACAAGAGCCTTCCCAATCTTTGCTCAATCTTTTGCCTCGGAGATCAGGCTTCTACCCCCATTCACCTATGCGGCCCATGTCGACATCTTTTACTTTTTTCCACAATCTTACCCAAGAGTATATTTCCACCTCCCTTCATATTGAATTATGCCCAGTACTATTTTCAATAGAAGTATACCGAAAACATCCGATAGACCACGTTTTAATCCCTTCACAACTCCACGGACCTGCGCGAGGCTGGGGTAAGGTCAGGCCTGCAATATTAATGAGTTATGTGGAACGCCAAGCAGTATTTTGGCTCCTTGAATATTGTCAACGCAGGCAGGGTAGGGCAGACGTGTGGGGGGCGGTGAGGAATCCTGGGCTTCTCATTGGTTATTCATCGAATTGGTTCTCGATGGGAATCCGCGGAAGAAAATATGCGGCTTCAAGAGAGGCATTAGTATAGAGGAAAAGAAGGGAGAGAGGGAGTAAAGGGAAGGGATGAAGTTCGATTAAGTGCGGTGATTGGTTGAAATCAATCAATCATGGCGGTTGATCTGGGATGATAAAGGAAGAAATGAATTCAGAGCCTACCTCGGGAGACGAAGGCCGGGCGCGGCCATTCACGAACGCATGGGACGGATACCGTGACCGAAATGCTAAGTGAAATTATCCGCGAGTCATTCATGTAAATGACCTCAAAATGCTAAGCTTCATACTTCAAATCCAAAAGGAAATGAAGTCTGCTGAATGAGATGAGCGATTCGTTAATCCAGTTTATGAAAAATTAGCAAAAACATGAAATTTAACTGTAATAATTTCGCCTTCATCTCGAGAGAATAATCGATAGTTAATATGCTGATATTAAGATACTATATTAGTTTTAAGGAGACATTTAACGATAAAAGGCAGTGTGCGAATCGAAGGAGAAGAAATAGTAAGTGTGCTGCGATTTGAGGTGGACACAGCTTAGGTTAATCATATATTTTAAGGCTCATAGCTTTGTCTAGTATCCTGGAATGTTCTTCAACCTTCAGGGAAGGTTGAAGACCATTCCAGGATACTAGACAAAGAGTTCAAAGGATATTAGCTAAAGTTAATAAGACTAAATCTAAGATGTTGATCTGCAGTCAAAAGTGGTAAAGACAAAATGAAAACAGCACTAAGGGGACATGCCAGGAGTGAGTGGAGGCGTATCGCCGCTCCGGCAGGAGGATCACTCCGGCGATGGGAGAAGAAAATGGGAAAGACCGTAAGCCCGACTAGGAAAGACGAAGAAGGTATTTTGCGAGGGCTGCTCAGTCTAGAGTGGTCATTAATATTTTATTCGCATAATTTAGTGTGAAAACATTATTTTTTTGCTACATGGTTTATTTAATGTTGTTAACGCTGACGCAGTACTGGAGTCAAATCAGTGAGACTTGTGCCACATATACAGGAAGGTTTCCGAAAGAAATGCATTTATTTTTTAAATTAATTTATTGAACAGATTTGCACAAACACTTAAAAGTTTTCAAATTATTTTCTTTGGGCCTCTATACATATTTTTCCATCGACTCTGCCTTGATTGGTACGCGCCTTGGAAGGCGTCTTCAGGGACCTCTGACGTCACGGCTGACTGGATCTCTTCTATGGACGAAATACGGGTTCCTTTCAGGGCTACCTTAATTCAAGGGAGCAATTAGAAGTCTGCTGGAGTGACGTCAGGACTATATAGGAGGTGGGCCAGCGTTGGCCTCTGGTTTTGGCCAGAAACTCGCGGGCTCCTAGCGCGTTGGGGCGAACACCTTGGGCAAGAGCTTGGCGCACACTTTCCTCATCGCTGAATCTTCAGTGACAATGCAAAGCATAACAGCATACGACAAGTTAGCAAAAGGATGTGCGACAAATTTTGCAAAACCATGAATGTAACTAAATATTTATGATGAATCTGAATTGAGCGGTGTCCTCGTGCATGAGAATATTCAACCGCAAACGGAAAATAGTGCAAGTGGAGACATAAGGATTCAGTGGGATTTACATATTGGAGAGGTGAATTCCTCAACGGGTGTGGAACGTTGACAATAATAATTGCCGAAAAATGAAGATGGGAGGTCTAAGAACACGTTTTGTGGCACAGAGGAATTATTAAAATTAAATTAAATGGACTAGAGTTAAATAAATTAGAGTGTCAAATGAAAAAGCGCTTTTAAGAATAGGTGAACAGAAAGGTCTATAAAATATACAAGAAGAGGACAACGAATTGGACAGATCCTGGTGCACGATATTGCGCAGAAGGTTATTTTTGAAGGTGACGTAGACTTTCAGAAGACTTCCAAGGCTAAATTCAGAGATGTATGCAATAGAAAATATCGGTGCAAGCAGCAAAGAAAGGAATGAAGAGATTGGCATGCAAAAGGATGAATAGGTAATAGGGAATGAAGGTATTGGGAGAATTGAACAGGATTGTACACCAGAAAGGTGATTCAAACCAATTAATAACCCGTGATGATGAATCATAGTATCAAATATTTTGCACGAATTGTACTTTAGGGTACAAATTTGCATACTAATTCTGCAGAATATCATGCAAAAACCCCTGCTGCTATTTAAGGAATTGTTTTGGAAAGTAGGGAGCAAGCTTTAAATATTGAGTGAAGCCCCGCCTCATTAGAGTTTAGCAATGTTCCGCAAATATCCAAAGCAATCTGGAGGCGACACTATGGCAACCCTCTTCTAAGCGCCAATAATGTTTTCTATTTCATCCCTTGTTTTTTTTTCCACGAGCACTAACCTTTGAGGTGATGGTACTTCTGCAAGGGCGAAAGGGGGATTTTTCATCAACCCCATGGAGGAACATCTCCTCTTAAAGGTAAATTGGGGTCACAAGGAAAGTCAACTTAATTCGAATCCGGACTAGGTGGGTTTTCTTCCACATGGAGTTTGGGAGTTTGCAATTATCCAAAATGTAATTTGTAAGAGTCAGGTGGAAGGAGGGACTACTAAGTCTCAATTTCGCTCCAGCGATATCGTAAAATGAACTAAACGTATTCGTTTCCTCCCCTCACAAACCAATTCACCCATACATCGTTTCGAAGGTACATATTCCTGATTCCGTTATAACCATGTATCTTTTTTTATTTTTAAAAAGATTGTAAATAAATATAAATGAAATAAATGTAAAGAAAACAATAAAAATAAGCAAATCTGCTAACACTATCGGTTTTCAATATTTTTTTGCAATTTGAGGCACATCTCATGAAAAACAAGATTTACCAAACTTGATAAGATGCCAAAAGACTATTTTACGAGTTGTGCAAGTGCGAATTTCAAGCGATGCAGTCACATAACAAAGTGCATTTTACTTGATTTTCATGTGGTAATAAAAATCTTAAAAAAGATTATTCACTCATTTGGGTACTTTAAGCAATTGAGAAACGCGTGTAAAATAATACCATTTTAATTTTGAAGAGTGCATGGCATATTCTATTTCTTGAAAGTACAATCAGCAGGTCGATATAGCGCCATAGTTACGAGTATATGGAATCTCCTGCGTTTACGCTGAACATTTAGCGCTAATTCTCGATTGAAGGAATTTAAAGTTAGCATAAACTGTAAAATTGCAGAATGGTATGTGGGCGACAACAATCGACAAGCGATTTGTTTATAATGGGGATGCCTAAATGCCATAAATTAACAACTTAAACAATTGATAGGAACCAACAGACCCATCATGAATGCGTGCTATTCTTGAACGTGAGTCGTGTTTGGTTGATTACGTTCAGTGCCGTCATACGAGGGTCATCCGGAAAGTAGTACCCGTTCGTGAAATAAAAAGACAAAAGTAAATATTAACAAACATAAAAAATTTTATTTGAAAGAGGATACTTTAAACTACTTCTCAACATAATCTCCAAGCAAATTAAGGCATTTGTCATAACGTGTGACAAGTTTCTGTATTCCTTCTGCATAGTCCTTCGCCGCCAGCTCATTGAGATACGCGAGGGACCCATCTTGCACAAATTTTTGCATAATGCAGATGGTGTTTAACAATTTCATGAACAATTGTTCGAGAAACATTGGGAAAATGCTAACAGATGTCATCAATTGTGACGCGCCGATCGTTCCTCACGAATTCGTCAACTGAGCTCACCAGTTGGTCTGTAATGACAGACGGTCTCTCCGAACGCTCATCGTCGTGTGTGTTCCCCCTCCCCATGTTGAAGTTGCGACACCACCGCCGAACAGACGACTCGTCCATTACATTGTCTCCATACACCTCCTTTAATTGGCGATGAATATCACATGGGCGAACGTTTCTTGCATTGAGGAATTTAATCACTGCCCTCACTTCACAACTGGCGGCGTTCTCAATTTTTTTAAACATTGTAAACAATCACAGAAACAACACAGGCAATGCTAGCGTCACGCAACTTGGCTCAGAGAAGGCAGACAAGCCACTGAAGCTATCTGACCTCGTCCAGCGGCTACTCGCGTCGTCAGCACTTCATGCGGCACGAACGGGTACTACTTTCCGGATGACCCTCGTACATCCCGGAAATTTTAGGGCATGGTTATAAACTAGATACGAATTTTATGGAATATGAACCAACCAAGTTGAACATGGCCATAGCCATCGGGTTGGTTTTATATTCTAATTTCGTGTGCAGGATTTTTAGAACGATATTTGTTTGTGCGTGCATGTGCGTGTGAAAGCGGTTTAAATCCTATTCTTTGTTTCTAACTAAATGGAATGCCTAAAATATGTTTAATACCACCTAAGCAGGATTAATTCAATGAAAAGTTCCAATTATAGTCTTTGAGTAACGATTTACAGTGACAAACAGTGTATTATTGTACTTTTACCTATTGAGATGACGTCCCCAGCAATAATCATAAACTGTGGGTCTGTTTAGGGTTCGCCGGGGCTATTTCTGGGAAGCCTCGCAATAAGCGACCAACAGGGTGTAATGAACCCCTGCAATCATTATGGAACCCTTTCGTGTAAGTGGTGTCTATTTGACTCGCACATTATGCCACCGACTATGTTTCATGAGCCCATCCATCAAGATCAGCCTCTTAACTCCTGACCTGCTATAACTGTGGCAGAGTGCGACAAATTGGTCGAAAGATATCTGTACGATAGATATATCATTTCATCGAAAAGAAACCTGAGATTTTCCAAAATGGGGGAACTTCAAAACCACCTACGACTTCCACATGTTCACCACATTAAATGTTTAATTTCTCGTCTATAATTCTGATCAAACTTCCAATAAAATAATCTTTGGAAAGATCTATAAATCCCGGGCCAAATTTATGAAATCAATTTCTTAAAAAAAAATTGAGAAAAAAATTAATATTTTCAAAAGTAAATATTTCATCGGATGTATCTCACAAGTTGCTGATACTGACGCTGAGGCAAAACGGCAGGAAAACAATCGAAATCGGAAAATTCAAACATAGGAGGGGCCAGAGAAACGATAAGTTTTCGAATAAAGACAGTTTTTGTGTGTCAGCAATAGAGTTACGCAGTCATCTTGTCGACTCGTGATGTTTTGTCGAAAAACGTGATAGAATCTTAGTTCTTGAAAACACTTCATTTTCATTCAGTTTATTTGGAATTAAATTACGAGATCATTCCATATTCTGGAACATGATATGGCATTAGGAAATCGCGAAAAGCCGACGCAGTAATGAGGAGTGTTTGTAATAATGAAATGAACTACTCGGCTCCAAAAGCGAGCGGAACCTTTCGCAATACGAACGGACTGGTTTTATGAGCGCCCCATTCTATTCGAAAAACATCTGACATTCGTAATTCGGTCGAGTGTTGAGCCGAGAACACCCGCATGGCGGGAATAGAAAGAAGCACGCCCTGTTTTTTTTCGAATTCGCCGGTGAGAGAGAACAGGTCCACGCGTGATTCGGGGCATTCGGAGCCTGGGGTCCCGGCCCTGTTTTATGTGCGGGACGAAAGGGTGATGTTTTGTACGCACACCCTGAGTCAACCCCTCATCAGCATTCCCAGGGGAGGAACACTATGATCCACCCCCCGCCCAGCAACCATCTCGCATTCGCCTCTCTTTTTACGACCCGGCGTGTTTTACGCTCAGGGTTCATTGCGCTGCTTCTTGTCAATGCAAGCGCTCAACCTGGGACCGCTCGCAAATTCGGCGTTTAACTTTTTGATTTTTTTCACTTAGACGCATTTGGGGGGGAGGGAGAAGGTGGAGTAAATTTCCTTCCCAGGAAGTCAGAGTTTTTTTTACGATCCGTGGAAAAAGAAAATGGAATTCCAATGCGGACCCGCCCCTCCTAAGAGCCGCTGCTTCAAATCAGGCGTTTAATTGGCATCAACGAAACCTCCCCTTGAATGACCCAACGCAACCCCCTGCGTCAATCTCATCCCCTCCCCCCATTCACCCCTTTCCCCTCCCCCGACTCGTTCTCTGTCAAATGCCGCCGCTGCGGTTAGTGAATGTGACTCATACGACAACAATGGAAGCCCGTCCTCCAAGTTACAGTAATGCAATTTGTGAAATTACCGCGCCATTTTTTCGTCCGCTGACGTCACGTCGCTCTTCGCTCGCAACGAGCAGTAGATGGACCGCATGTAATCAATCCTAAAATTAGTTCGCAGCAACTGTCCAATCTATATCCTGTTCCCTGTCAATATCTTCATCCCCTCATGGCTACTTACACAGACATATTCCTAACCCTGCTTCACGTGGCTAGTCCTTGGGCTTTCTCTGCAGCTGTGCTTCCTGCAGTAATGGTCTTCAGCAAGCGGAAGTTTTCCTTAGGATATGTCCATCAGTTTCCCTCTTCTCCTTCTGGCAAATGTCCTCCTGTCTTCGCCCATACTATATATACATATAGTACTATTCATTTGTTATTCTGTCTATCCGTTTTATTTTCACCATCATTCTTTTCCTTCATCATTAATATTTGTTTAATTTATTGATGAAGGAAAGAATATTAATATCATTAATATTCTTTCCTTCATCATCTTTGTCATATCAGGTAAGGAGTGCTTGGTGAGTCGCCTCCATTACTCCATTTACTGATTTCACTGATAATGCATAATTAAAGGATTTTTCTGTCTGGATAGTTGTCCAATTAAACCCAATTTTTATTTTTGCATGTATTTTCTACATTCTCATTAATCATATTTCTTACATTTGACTTGATTTTCTGTCACTATACGGACAAACTGTGGAAAGGAAATGTGACGAAAAGGTAATAATTGCTACGCATTCAAAAACCTTAGTACAATGTTCATTAGGGAGAAGGCATACATATTTTGGACAATGATTACTTTTACTATTCTACGGGAAGGTGTCCAATATTACTATTAAACTTAAGTATGATATTTCCTCAATGTTTGGCACAAGCGTCAATTGCCGTTAAATATCCTCAATTTGGAGTATTCATGTTTTTAATGGGAAACGACACTCGACCAATGAAGTGATAGCGCACTCCACTCTTTTTTATTTCAAAAGCAAATTCTGCCCTGTTGATATTCTGTATCGAGCTAAGATACATCGTGGAACATATGTATGTAAATTTAAAAGGTTCTACTAACTTATAGAGTATCAAATCATCACCGCAAAATATCAGTTGATTATAATAGTGTAATTATGTTTTCCGTCAAATATACATACATATATATATATATATATATATATATATAGATATCTGTATATATATAGATATATATACAGATATATATATAAGTGCAGTAAGCTTTTATCATACTGAATCTGGGTCATTTCAGTGATACTTTTTGTTGTATTTGAGTGTTGTGCTCTACCATCGAGTTTTTTTGCGGAGACAAAGAGGGATACACTACGCCCCCACATTACATTGGTAGATTTGATCACCAGGATAAGATAAAGGAGAAACGATAAAAGAAATATATATAGATATCATTTTTGACAGATTCAAATACTCGTTCTTCCCTATTGCGAAACATAATCATAACGACACAAGCACTACTCCTTTTTTCATTTCGATCTTTTAATATTTAAATTGAAAACTTTTTCCGAGCACCTCCATAATTGCATGATGTAAATGTACAAGCAGAAGATGCCAATGTACAAATAAAAATGTATTCGTGCGAGTGTATGTGTTAATGTATGTGCGAATATATTTTTATGTATGAATGGACATTGATGTATTAAAGGTTGGTGCGCTAACACTCCCCACCACACGCTCCTGTGGCGGTTTACGAATACATATGTGTAGAATTATTGTGTGGGATGAGAGGTGTACTCTTTCCATAACTATCAAGATACTTGAACCGTCTGGTTGATCATTTAGTTTTACCTGTTCTTGCGTAACGTACAGGTATTGATTAGCCTATTGAAGTAAGTACTGAATGGAGTATCATTGAGGAAGTACGAGGGTGGTCTGAAAAGTTTCCTACCTCAAAAAATGTCTTGTATATTTGTCAGGTCGGAATTTGTAGACCGCCCATGTATAGCAAGTGAGAAATATTAAAGTTAGATTTTTACCCCTCACTATGGCCTCCTTCAATTCCACATTCGATACCAGCTATTCCTCGATTCGTAGAGTTAAAAATGTCAGAGTTGTTAATCCATTTAATTAATCCAACCCCTCCTGGTAGCCCTTAGTATCCTCGCAAATAGCGTCCGCTTCATCTCGTCCATTCCCTCTGTCCACACGCATACATTAAAACCCCACCAACCCCCGCCATCCCTCGTCTCACCGCCGGACACTTTTGCTCTGTCTTTCTCTCAGATCCTTCCTTGCGTACCTGCAGGGCACACAAAACCTTTAAATCTGTCGACCTGTGCACCTTGTTCGGCTTTGTGGTTCCATTTTCGGAAAGCCATCGCATTCTTCCGAAAGCAGGACGAGAGACTGCTGCTGGAAAAGCTGGTCTCCATTTGCGGGCAAAAGTGTTCAAGGATAAAAATTGGGAATTCAGCAGGATGTAAATCTCCCAAGAGGGAAATTAGGTCATTTCTCAACCCCAGGCTCTCTCCTCTCCTCTGTGGAAACTGTATTTAATTGCGCGTACTTTATGGTCTGCCGTCAACACCCACATCCCTTAATATACACCACCTGTTCTATAAGTTCCCCTTTCCAGTCGCCTTGACCTGAGAACATTCTTTATATATAACGTTTTTTCTTTATATATATATATATATATATATATATATATATATATATATATAATATAAAATATAATATATAATATATATATATAATATATATATATTATATATATATATATTATTTATTTATTTATATATTATATTTTTATTTATTTATTTATTCAGTATAAGTCCGAAAACAGCACATTTTGGCCTTTACATCGAACTATTAACAACGATAACAATGGTCACATTTACAAACACCCAAGCCCTAGATGGAGCGAAACTCACCCAGGCGGGAATCGAACCCGCGACCCTTGGAATGGCAGACGAGGACGTTACCCCGCCGCCACCGGGGCCGGCGATATATATATATATATATACACACACGAGGGTCATCCGGAAAGTAGTACCCGTTCGTGCCGCATGAAGTGCTGACGACGCGAGTAGCCGCTGGACGAGGTCAGATAGCTTCAGTGGCTTGTCTGCCTTCTCTGAGCCAAGTTGCGTGACGCTAGCATTGCCTGTGTTGTTTCTGTGATTGTTTACAATGTTTAAAAAAATTGAGAACGCCGCCAGTTGTGAAGTGAGGGCAGTGATTAAATTCCTCAATGCAAGAAACGTTCGCCCATGTGATATTCATCGCCAATTAAAGGAGGTGTATGGAGACAATGTAATGGACGAGTCGTCTGTTCGGCGGTGGTGTCGCAACTTCAACATGGGGAGGGGGAACACACACGACGATGAGCGTTCGGAGAGACCGTCTGTCATTACAGACCAACTGGTGAGCTCAGTTGACGAATTCGTGAGGAACGATCGGCGCGTCACAATTGATGACATCTGTGAGCATTTTCCCAATGTTTCTCGAACAATTGTTCATGAAATTGTTAAACACCATCTGCATTATGCAAAAATTTGTGCAAGATGGGTCCCTCGCGTATCTCAATGAGCTGGCGGCGAAGGACTATGCAGCAGGAATACAGAAACTTGTCACACGTTATGACAAATGCCTTAATTTGCTTGGAGATTATGTTGAGAAGTAGTTTAAAGTATCCTCTTTCAAATAAAATTTTTTATGTTTGTTAATATTTACTTTTGTGTCTTTATTTCACGAACGGGTACTACTTTCCGGATGACCCTCGTATATATATATTTGCCTGCCGACGAAGTGGGGCGGCTTGTAATGGGAAAGTTGGTGGGAGGTCTTGGAAATGCAATGCGACCCTTTTCAGGTCTTTGTGGGCCGTTATAATGTACGGATAGCTGCTAGGCTAGACCCCTTCTCAAGGGTCGCGTCACGAATCCTTGTTTCCATGTTCCATGGAGCAACAAAACGCGACACAATTTTATATTTAGCTCAGAAAATCGTGTTTTGAGATTATGGTCAAGGTTAAGGATATAAACGGAGATGAAGCAATATTCCCGATTTAGTGTTTAACACGTGAAATCGGGTTCACAGACCACGATCATGTCTAGGGATACATACAGAGATAGAGAAATTTCACAAGTAATGGATTTATTTTTGCACATGTTGTTTTGGGAGGTTAGAGAGGAGGTTGACGATGAGGAATGCCCTAGACGTCTGTTATAAATACGGTGTGATGAAAATGTGTAAAAAGTGAGACACATGCTACATTCTCATTGACATTCAAGGGTCAGGATATTAGTAGAGTGCAGTATTCAGAAGAGCACAGTGCATTGCATTCTTACAGAAGATTTAGCCATGAGAAAGGTGTGTGTCAATATGGTCCGCAAGGTGCTGTTGGAAGATCAAAAAGCTGCTCGTGTGACAAATTAGCGTGATATCTTTGACTCCTCTGATGGCGTCTCGAATTTTTCATATAACGTTATTAGTGGTGACAATTGTTCCCAATAATAAAAAGGAGCTTGATGGGCGACCATTTTAAAACCCTGGATACCGTCGTAGAGGCCGTTACGAGGTGTGTGAACGAGTTTCCCGTGGACGCCTTCCAGGAAGCGTACCATGACTGGCAGAGGCGCTGGCATCGGTGTCGATATACAGTATAACGATGTAATTTTGAAGAATTTTTGTAATTTATACTTTGAACTACAACGTATTTCCTTCCGGATTTATTCTACCTATTTTTTTAATTCAACATATTCGGATGTCCTAATCATTCGAGTTTTACCAAATAGGTAAAATATCAGAACTGCTGAAATTCCTTGGGGAGAAGTCCTTCCCCGTTAACATTTTTACTTACATCGAGTTTATTTCTCTCCTCGCCCCAAAGTCTCTCGCTGTAACTTCGACGCCGTGTTATCTTCCCCCTCTTTAGCTAATTTCTCTTTGTGCCTTCCCCATCTCACCTTCCAATATTTCTTTCTAGAACTTTCGAAATCATATGTTCCATACCTGTTAGCTTTAAAAGTCGATGACACAACTATCGACTTAAGCTGATATAATTGCAATAAAATTCTATCATTATTTCTATCAAGACCATGGCAAGCTGGACTGAGGAACTGAGCATTGCTATTCTTTTACCCACTGTCTGACGTGACACTAAATACCCCAAAATCACGGGGAAAATGGAACCATTTTTATCCATTGCTAATTTTTAATACTGGTCCTGTCTATTTATGAGCGCAATTAAAAACACCTGCTGCCGTATTATTATTGATAGAAGCTTATCATTAATACATATATTGAATACATCTAATAATAGAATATACATAGTTATAGAATTTATGTTTATTTATATATATTTAGTAAATAAATAAATATAAATATAAACATATAAATAGGTCGCGGTAGCCCAGGGGGTGAGCTTTGGACTACTGACCGGAGGATCCCGGGTTCGATTCCCAGGAAAGACACTCTGGCCACCTGCAGCTCCATCCAAGCTATATGATTTTTCGGGTACCAGATCTTCTTGGGAAACCATAACCGGCACAGGGAAAGGAGCTGCCCCCCCTACCCTGATATGTGGATTTCACACGCCGTTTAGGGCTTAGTACTGGTTGAACTCTACCATCACCAATCAAACCGACCTTCGGGTTGATTACGGTGTTTATATGTATATATATACATATAAATGCAATATAAATTTGTATGTGTATGTATAATATATATATATATATATATATTTATATACATATCAGTGCAACAACTTCGGGTTGTAAAAATCATTCGCCTTGACTGTGAAGGCGAATGATTTTATGATTTTTACACTCTGAAATTGTTGCATTTAAATGCACATCATCAGCGGATGACTCCGTTAAAAGTTACTGTTGCGGCATCTCCCGCAGTTTCTTTGGTTATATATATATATATATATATATATATATATATATATATATATATATATATATATATATATATATATATATATATATATGTACGAGGGTCATCCGGAAAGTAGTACCCGTTCGTGAAATAAAGACACAAAAGTAAATATTAACAAACATAAAAAATTTTATTTGAAAGAGGATACTTTAAACTACTTCTCAACATAATCTCCAAGCAAATTAAGGCATTTGTCATAACGTGTGACAAGTTTCTGTATTCCTTCTGCATAGTCCTTCGCCGCCAGCTCATTGAGATACGCGAGGGACCCATCTTGCACAAATTTTTGCATAATGCAGATGGTGTTTAACAATTTCATGAACAATTGTTCGAGAAACATTGGGAAAATGCTCACAGATGTCATCAATTGTGACGCGCCGATCGTTCCTCACGAATTCGTCAACTGAGCTCACCAGTTGGTCTGTAATGACAGACGGTCTCCCCGAACGCTCATCGTCGTGTGTGTTCCCCCTCCCCATGTTGAAGTTGCGACACCACCGCCGAACAGACGACTCGTCCATTACATTGTCTCCATACACCTCCTTTAATTGGCGATGAATATCACATGGGCGAACGTTTCTTGCATTGAGGAATTTAATCACTGCCCTCACTTCACAACTGGCGGCGTTCTCAATTTTTTTAAACATTGTAAACAATCACAGAAACAACACAGGCAATGCTAGCGTCACGCAACTTGGCTCAGAGAAGGCAGACAAGCCACTGAAGCTATCTGACCTCGTCCAGCGGCTACTCGCGTCGTCAGCACTTCATGCGGCACGAACGGATACTACTTTCCGGATGACCCTCGTACTTCTCGCCCAAAAATAATATTTTTCATCGATAATTTGGCTCGCAGTAAAGTATTTTTAATCAGGGTTAGCTTCCAAATTTAATGCAGGAATTAGGATTTGGAAGCTAACCTTCATTAAAAACACCTCACCGCGAGACAAACTATCGATGAAAAATATAATTCTTGGGCACGGATTTAAAAATAGTGACAGTGAATACATTTTGTCAAATTTTGAATGCTTTTCTGGCCAAATTCTCTCAATGTAACATAACGGAGAGCGGGGTATTGTCTCACACATTTACATTACAATTTTTATTGAAGGAACAAAAGTTAATACGTAGGCCAACTATGGCTCACGTGCACAAACACCTTCGAAATTGAATTGCCAATTGAATCCACAAAATCTTGAGATTTTTTTTCAAACAACGCCTTTCGTACGAAAGGAGTCGTTTGAAAAAAACTTTCTCGAATGGTGCCTTTTATTATAAATTACTTCAATTATTTCAATTAATTTTAATCTACATGAAATCAGAACAAGTATTTAAATTTGCACAAACACTTGATCTCATCACTCTGTGCCTGGTGAGTTGTTATTTTATCTCAGAAATAAATTTTGGAACAACACTGATGATTTAATTAATTTAATAATACCTAAGTATACGTTATTCTTGTATAACAAATGATGGGACAATTTATTTTACCTATGTATGATTTTCCTTGTAAAAATCCCGAAATGTTTAAAGAAAATGTAATTCTGCTGCACCAAAGAACAAAAATGTTTTACATCAAACGTACAGTCAGAGAGCTCTCAAAACTAATCATTGTAATTGACACTTAAAAGGTGACCAGGACACAATGGTGTCCTAATGCGCTAACTCCAGTCGCAAATGAGTAAAGTACAGAGTGACAATCTAATCAGTGTAACAGCTTATCATGAACTCCTCTATATTCACTCGTGGATAGGCTCTTAAGGATAAGCTCTTAAGATCGAAACTAGCAACGGCTGCCGCAGGTCAATATTTAAGCCAGAATATTGACACTCGTACCAATTATATATTGTGTATCAAGCTGAGAATTTAGCATCAACCAGTTAATGCACTGTTTATTATGTGAAAAAAAATTTGATGACCAATCTTATTTATCGGCCATAGTATGCATTAATTTTGCTCTAGGGAGGTGCCGTAGCATAGCTGGTTTCCATGGAGTATTTGTGGAAGAGAAATGGAGTCTTCAACAGCCAACCGCATGTCATGGAAGTTTCCAGAATAATCTTAAGTTATAAATTTTTGATATCCAAGTCCAAATAGACCGCTCTATATTAAATTTAATTAAACACGACAGACGCTTTAAATCTTTGCCACCACTATTATCGTCATTCTCATCAATTGTAATAGCGAGAGGGTTTTCTGAATTATAAATATATGTATGCATGCATGTGTGCATATACAATATGTCGACATATTCGTATAAACCTGTACATATGTGTGTATGTACGAGGGTCATCCGGAAAGTAGTACCCGTTCGTGAAATAAAGACACAAAAGTAAATATTAACAAACATAAAAACTTTTATTTGAAAGAGGATACTTTAAACTACTTCTCAACATAATCTCCAAGCAAATTAAGGCATTTGTCATAACGTGTGACAAGTTTCTGTATTCCTGCTGCATAGTCCTTCGCCGCCAGCTCATTGAGATACGCGAGGGACCCATCTTGCACAAATTTTTGCATAATGCAGATGGTGTTTAACAATTTCATGAACAATTGTTCGAGAAACATTGGGAAAATGCTCACAGATGTCATCAATTGTGACGCGCCGATCGTTCCTCACGAATTCGTCAACTGAGCTCACCAGTTGGTCTGTAATGACAGACGGTCTCCCCGAACGCTCATCGTCGTGTGTGTTCCCCCTCCCCATGTTGAAGTTGCGACACCACCGCCGAACAGACGACTCGTCCATTACATTGTCTCCATACACCTCCTTTAATTGGCGATGAATATCACATGGGCGAACGTTTCTTGCATTGAGGAATTTAATCACTGCCCTCACTTCACAACTGGCGGCGTTCTCAATTTTTTTAAACATTGTAAACAATCACAGAAACAACACAGGCAATGCTAGCGTCACGCAACTTGGCTCAGAGAAGGCAGACAAGCCACTGAAGCTATCTGACCTCGTCCAGCGGCTACTCGCGTCGTCAGCACTTCATGCGGCACGAACGGGTACTACTTTCCGGATGACCCTCGTATATGGTGTCTAAAAGCGACGAATCGGGCATTACGCCCTTCAGACGATAGGTTTTATTTAAATGCGTACATCTATCGTAATTCTCAGGGAACTTAGCGGTTTTTAAAGTATAATTAAAAACAAAGGAGTATGAAAACAGAATGTATTCGTGGAGTATTAATTTTAATGCCGGATTAGCTACATAAACCTATCTCAAAAAGCATTTATTCTAGCTCTTATAAAAAATCTTTTGTTGATTATTCAGTTGCAATAATATTCTGCTCTAAGTTAAAAATGTAGGTCTTGACTGCCCTTTTATCTAAATAAACAGGTAAATTAAGGGTTAAATATAATTTTGCTGTTGTGTAGACAAAGGAAAACTCTGAGTTTCAAGTTCGTCAGACATCGAGACGACATCTAGTAGCAGTTTTTTTGGGAGGCGACCGAGAGCTAAGGTCATTTGCGCCATTAGGGATGGATGGAAAAGGAAGGGTGGAGAGAAACCCGGTGTCAGCATCAAGCTACTCTAGTCGAAAGACACCAAGGGGTCCTCAGTTTAACGTCCCATCCGACAGACGTCGTACTCGCTCAAAGTGCTCTCCACAAAGCATCTCAAGAAAAGATCGGGATACCACTGAAAAATATTTGTTTCCATGATTTGAATCCGGGCCCTCTCGGCGGGAAGCCTGTACGTTAGCCACCGCACCATCCCGATCCCCGAGACATCTTCCGGATGGTTCAGAAACATGGCGGCAAATGATGACCGGTAGGCTTTCTCGCGATGCTCCTCGCGACATCACCAACTCTGGAAAAGGATTGCCCTCCCGCGCAATGCCCCCGCCCTCCCTCGCCCTCCTCGGTCGCGCCCACTGGTGCCTTATTCACTCCTGATATTAACGTCCATACTGCCGATTATATTTATCTCCATTTACGGGCGCCGGCATTTTTTTGCCAATTTCAGATGGCAGCACGCTCCACCGCGGACCCCCCCCCCTCCCTTTCGCACACCTGGCGTCCAAGAAGTTTGTATCGAATTTAATTTTGAACGCCACCATTTCTCCGATTTTGCTTTTATTTCATCCCATAATTCAACGCGCGGGAACATCTGGACCCTCCCCAAGGGGAGCCAACCTGCACTTCAATTAAATCGCTGTTTTTATGTTTTTTTCTCCATATGTGTTTATGTATGTGTGTGTGTGTGTATGAGAGAGAAAGTGTGCCCGTGTATATAACCCCGTTGCCCCCTTTCGTTGAGCCAACCCCTCCCTCCTCCACCCCATTTACTTTCACGTTAGCACCTCCGAAATGGGAAGGACTGTTGTTCCTTGTCCCAAAGACTCGGAGCGTTTCCTTTCTCGGATTTCCGACTGATCCCCTTTCGCATCGCCTGGGCCCTCTCTTGCATTCCGTCTTTTACGGGCGCCATGACCAGGACACGCCTCCATTGCAGATGAACTTACCCGACCACTCGCTCTGAATCAAACGCCTATTATTGATTGCCCTATCCAGCAATGAAAAATATTGCTAGAGCCATTGAGTTAAGAAAAGATTCAATGCGCATGACGCTAACCGAAGAGCGCCAAGAACGCCGTTGTCAATATCACAAGCATACAAAGCATATTCGAAAATGAAATACCGTTTCCTTTTACGCGTATTTAAATATTGGCGGGTCATAGCAAATTTTTTCGGCGGCAGAGACATCTAGTGATTGTTTCCGAATCCACTCAAGTTATTGTTTTAATTCCGTTGTCGTTTGCCTGTCCGTGAACGCAGATAGATAACAATATACGCGGAAATCCTTCTCCAGCCAGTTGCGAAGGGTGTACTGTGATTCGATTTTTGCGAGGAAAAGGGTCTTTAGCTACTGAAATTCATCGGTAGTTGTGTCTAGGTGCTCTGGTTGATTAATTTCCTCTTTTTGGACGTGCCACTGTTTACCCATTTGTTATATAAAATCGCGGATGTCACAAATTGTGTTCAACATGGGTACCATTAGTGCTTTACCGACCAACATTAATATCCCAAATGTTGAGTGGACGAGCGTTTTTGGACCATTGTCAACAACAACACGGAGATTGCACCCAGAGACTATTTACTCTTCTGGCACTTGAAACAGAGGCTTGGTGGACAATGGTTTGAAGACGACGAGGAACACATGACCGTAGTTATCAACTGGTTCAATTTCCAGTTGCCCAACGTCTTTTCCGAGGGATTAAAGGATCTGCTACAACGTCACTAAAATTGCTTAGAAGTGAACGGCGGATATGTACAAAAGTGAAATAGGTTTCCGGGAAAACTAAAACCGCGAATAAAACATTTTTCCAGCCAAAGTAATTTTTATAACTAAATGGTCCTTTCCTTTGGAGCATACCTTGTGATAAACGCTTGAAAAATTCCCTAAATGCAATGGAAAATGTATGTATTGCACTGTTCTTAATCTATTAGTCTAGTGTAGCATCATTTATTTTGTGAAATCGTTGATTTTGTGTATGAAAATGCATTTTGCAAAAATGCAGTGATGCAGTTGCCCGATGAACGTGACAGAGGCATATATTCACGTTTGCGTCAAAGCGAATTAGGAAACGCATCGGAATCCGTTGACAAACAATGCCACGAGACTCGGTTTTTTCCGCTTTTCTTCCCTTTCTCTGACCGCTGAATGCCCAGTCCAAATTTTACAAATCAATGTTTCGGTTACCGCCAAATGGGAAATGTACTCGTATTCAATCCGGAATATGTTGAAATATCGTAATTTATCTCATCATCGTATTGTTTACACGATGATCGTTATGAACATATACCTATGATTTTAAGTCTTTGTTAGATATCATAGTATACTAAAGTTTTTGCAAAACGAATCACGGACATTAAAATGACGTGGGAGATGTTGAACGCCAAGTATACTGTGGCTGAAACAGCTACCCGTTTTGGAACTGGAGCACGGGGTGGATGCTGGCGATGGCGGTTATTGCGCCTCTTCACCGCAGCATTGCCGTTGGGATTGAGAAAAGTTATTCTGAACATCGTAGCAGTGCCACGGAACTATTGGAAGAATTATGATGGGAGCCACTGGTTGACCGTAGGTTTAAGTACAGATTGAATTCACTGCGTAAATTTGAGACAGGTCACTTATCTGAGGAATGTGATCGCAGGCGCGAAGGGGATAATTAGTATTGGTAGTGTACAAATATATTTTGTCGATCTACTGCATGTCTCTTGAAAAGACCAATCTTTTTAACAATCTTTCCGCATGATTTGAATATATACTGTTATTGAATATTCTTGCATGTTCCTTCTTTCGTGTGGTTAACTTCTTTCGAGTGCATGACCGAACTGCTATTTGTGTAGAGGTGTCACAATTGGGATTGGGCATGGATGGTTGGAGACCTAATAACCTCACACCACACAACCTTGCGGGGGCATGCGGATGTTGTACGTTATATGCAGGTGTATATGGTGTAAATTAGTTTTTCTTCATATCTATTTTTGACCGTAATTTTTTGATGACTTTTATTTGTTTTTTCAGTTAATCTCAGTCATCGGAATGTTGTATGTTATTTGTATGATAGCATGGGAGGCAGCCAGTGTTTGTGAGTAACAATGTTTGGATTGAGAGCGCATGATGTAGTCCGAGTAACACATTTTCCAATCATGTAACATTTGAATTTCCGTATGATATTTTTCTCTTGTCATAAAAGTCTAAGACATTTCAGCCATCGTCACTTTCTAACTCCATCGTGAATAGCCTGCACTATGTATTACAATTTAATACTGTTAAAAAACTGTCAAATGCCTTCTTTGCCCAGACCACACACAAAACGTTGTCACATATTTTAACCTGTGAGAGACATTTTTTACTAAGGGATGTTTAAAGGTAAACAACTTTTTTTATAGAGTACCAATGTTAGATGCCCCCTATGGGGGGAGAGAAAGGGGAGCCCATCAAAAGCCCTTCTGATTGACTGTATTAGTGCCCATAGAACAAAAAAGAGAGTGTTCTACATAAACAAGACCCGTACCAAAAGTAGTAGTACTTAGTCGATTAAAAACATTAACGACTAGAATTGATACATTCCCACAAAAGTCTTTGAAGTAGCGCCCGTGTGCGTCAACACATCGCTGACAGTGGGTTTTCCACGCCTTGTGCGCCTTCTGCAAGGCGGCTCCCGGAATTCAGAATCCTGCTATACTCCCTCGTCACGACATGTTGTAACGCTTCCACCGAGCCGCGGTGACGTCCTTTCAGCACGGATTTGAGACCTGGAAAGAGGAAGAAGTTTGGTGTGGCATTGTCGAAAAAATTTGGACCCTCACTCACATCGAGTCGAGAGGCTCTTGGCATATCCGCGTGCGAGTTTCCGTTTGTACGTCCGAGAGTACTTGTGGCACCAGCTTCGCACTCACCGTCCTCATGCCCATGTTATCAGTCACAAGTCGATGCACATCACATTTAGGGGTGCCAAGTTTATCAGAAACCATGCGAACAGTTATTCTGCGATCCCTGTCCAACAAAACCTCGCTCTTGCAAGATTTTCGTCACTTTCTGAGTTTGAAGGTCGTACTGAACGTTCGGTGTCTTTGCCACCTTCTCTACCCTCCCAAAATAACTTTTGCCACTCAAAAAAACCCGATTTTCCCCTTACGTTTTCAGCATAAGCTGCGTTGCGTACGTCATGAGTCTCTTTCCCGGTTTTTCCCAGTTTCACGCAGAATTTGATGGCGTAGCGCTGTTGGAATAACCATTTTACGACAGAGCGTAACTAGGTCACGTTATAGAGGTTTCGCAAACGAACAGTCGGGCATTCGAAAATGCGGGGAGCTAATGACCACCGGCCTCCAGTCCTAAGATTTCCAATCCTCGAATACAACCAGAAAAACCGTTGCCCATCTGTGCAGGAAAAAATAAGGCCTACTACCTTTGGGACAGAGCATGTACATCTACAAAATACCTCGTAAGCCAATGCACGAGTGTAATGATCGGAATGAAAGGCTGAAATGATTGGAAACCACCCGTAAAATTGAACATAATCACGTGCAAAACTACCAAAAAATGGCAATAAGTATTCACCGTTAGTCGAAACCACTAACTCAGCCGTTGAAGTCACTAACACACCCGTTGAAGTCTCCTCACTCAGAAATTTCTTTATAAACTGAAACTTTGTTGCCTGATACCTGTCTTAAAACTTATAACATTTGATGGCGAGTGCTCAAACAACTCTCTAGGTACCTGGTTCCATTCCGCAATACTTCTAATTAAAATTTAAAACTTTTTCAATTTGTTTTTTACTCTTATTTTTTTTTTTAAACTGTGGTCGTTTTCCCTTTAAAATTTGGTTTTTGTATTTCCTTCCTAAAATCATTCCTTACTTAGCCATTTGTAACAATTCTATACATTGCACCTTACCTTTTTCTCTTTCTCCTATTTCGCAAAATCTTGCATTTCAGAATAACCAACATATCTGTTACGCTATCTGAGCTTTCATGCCTGCCGAGAACGTAAATATATGGCAAACGGATATTCTGTTTACACTGCCTTCCTTTGCACTTTTTCCGTTCTTCCGTTACGCATCTTTTTAACACTTCCCAACTCATTCGAGTCATATGCCACGGACGAGTATTCCAGGATAGGGAAAGCATGGATCATAAATGCTTTTTATATGGCTTACTGATTCCTTTTAGTATGCTCGTTACCCAATGAAGCACTTTAAATTTTGCCTCACATCATCCACTTTAACTCCCCCATCCAAGTTCCCTGGTTATGTAAACGCCTCAATATTTGCAAGTATTGCTACATGGGATTATTTCTCCAAAGATAGTGTTTTTCGGTACCGGTTTTAATTTCTTTTTATTTTGAAAAAGTTTTACGAATGCTCTTGCTTACGTTACAACCCATATTATTTTTAGAGCTTATTCGGCAAGGCGATCGATTTCATTTAGGAGTATCCCACGGTCGTTAGCTCCTTCTATCTGCTGTAGATAATGTAATCATCAGTAAATATGGGGGTCTTGCTTCGAAATTCAAATAAATCGGTCGATCGTTTACGTAAATTAGAAAAAAGCAATGGTCCTAAAACTCTACCTGGTGAAACTTTTGATATAACGTTCGCTTTATTCGAAAACGGATATTCTGTTTACACTGCTTGAATGCTAACAATTAGTACATTTTTTATCCATTCCGTGACCTTCATGTCCAATGTTAACGGCTCCAACTCAAATAATAATCTGTCGTGAAGCACTCGGTCGAAAGCTGCCAAAAGTTCAGCGATCACCGCAATAACTTCTTTTCCTTCATATATTGAATGTATTGAATTAATCCCAAAAGATGCGTTTCGTCCGAGTATCCCGTTCTAAACCCATTTTGGTGTTTTTATAGTCATTTATCTCTTGCCCACCATTCCCGAATGTAGCCAGCGATCCTTTTTTCATTATTTTGCAGACAAAAAATGTTATACTTACCGGCCTATAATGCTTAGCTATTGTTTTATTTCCTCTCTTAAAAATGGGTGTAATGTTTGTTTTTTACGATCGCCTGGCAATACATCGTTATTTAAAGTTATATCCAATAGATGACGCATGCATGGAGCTATTGCTTTATCAACCACGTTTAAAGCATCAATTGATATCTCCATACTATATCTCCATAAGGCCGTCCCTAATGTGGAAACGCGCCGATCATACGTTGATCTCCGCCGATATTCCAAATTCCTCATTCGCCGTGACTATGAAAACTACGCTCAGAATGTTTCCTCCAATATTTCCTCCAGCCCCAAAAAATTCTGGTCCTTCATCAATCAGCGCCGTAATCGTCCTCAAATTCCCGGAGCACTCTCCTATGGCACCAAAAATGCCGCATCAGAGAGACCCAACCTCTTTCTAAATTTTTTTTCCGATTGCCTGCAGCCTGCTTCTAACCTCAGTATTACCTCTGTCCATTCCCTCCTTCCTAAAATAAACCATTCCCTATCCCACTTACAGACAGACTCCCGGGAAGTCTTTCAATACCTATGCAAAATACGCCCCCACCGCCCTGGCCCAGATGCTCTCAGCCCTAAATTTATTCGCAATTGCGCTTCATGCCTCTCACAACCTTTAGCCATCTTGTTTAATCGCTGTTTTTCCCTAGGAACCTTCCCTCCTCAATGGAAATGCGCTAATATCATTCCGATACATAAAACAGGTCCCAAGAATGATGTTTCAAACTATCGCCCTATATCATTGCTTCCAATCCTGTCTTCCGTCTGCGAACGCATTATTCTCAACAGGATTTATTATTTCACCTCTCCCTTTTTATTTTCTCAGCAGCATGGTTTCCTCCCAGGCAGATCATGCCTGACAAATCTCACTGTCTTTCAGCACCACGCCGTCATGGCAATAGACAAATCAAGTCAACTTGATGCCATCTACCTTGACTTCTCCAAGGCTTTCGACGCCCTGCATCATCAACTCCTCCTTCATAAACTCAGCCAACAGTTCGGCATTCATGGTATGTTCCTTAGCCTTTTCTCTACCTTTCTCACCCACAGAACCCAGCGTGTGATACTCTCGGATGCTTCTTCCTCTTGGTCTCCTGTCACGTCTGGGGTTCCCCAGGGCAGTGTCCTTGGGCCATATCTTTTCAAATTATTCGTTAATGATCTCCCTTCCCAACTCCTTTCCTCCCAGGTCCATACACTTCTCTACGCTGATGATTGCAAGATCTACAAGCAAATTAATAACATTTCTGACTGTACTCACCTTCAACTTGCCTTACATAAAATTTCCCTATGGTGTGATACCTGGAGGCTTAACTTAAGCCCTGGAAAATGCAACATCATGACTCTTGCTCTGAAAAAAAACCCCTTGATGTTTAACTACTCAATCAATTCAACTCCCTTAAATCGAGTTAAAACCATTAAAGACCTTGGCGTTTTAATTGACCAGAAATTAAATTACTCCGGCCACATACAGACTTTAAAAAATAAAGCAATGTCCCTACTAGGCCTTCTTTACCGCTTCACAGAAATTAAAGATCCAATTGCACTCCATTCGTACTTCTCATTAATTGTCCTTCTCATCATATCATATTGCTCCCCCATTTGCTCCACATCATCCCCAACTAACCTTAAATCCCTTGATTGCATCTCTCACTTCTTTACCAAAATAGTCAAACACCGAGTCCCACATTACCGCAATATGTCCTCAAATGCTGTTCTGTCTTCCCTATCCATTTCTAGTCCCCAAAGCTGCAGACTTAAAGCTGATTTAAAACTCCTCTACAAGACCCTAAACTCGGCTATTGATTGCCCTGAACTGCTATCTTTCTTTAACTTCAGGATACCAACCCGATCCACCCGCACCCACTCCCTACTCCATCTGCCTATTCCTAGAATATCTCTCACCAAGCGCTCACTGTTATTTCGCCTCTCCTCCCTTCTAAATTCACTCCCTCGCACTGTCGACCCCTTTAACCTATCATGCAAAAACTTCACCACCCAAGCTTTATCCCACCTTTCAGTAAATTAAAATTTTCCCCGGTCCATGCTTGGTTCTCGTTGTTATTGTTATACTGTTATTGTCTTTTGTCCTCTTTGATGTTTGTTATATTTTTCACTGTAAATTGGCGCCACTGCTGTATGTGAACAATGTTTTAAAATAAATAAATAAATAAAAAATATAATGTCTAGTCCCACTAACTTATTCCTTTTACAAAATATGTGTCCACCATAGTAATCTTAAATCAATCAATCGCAGTTTCAAAACCATCTGGAACAGATTAGTTTTCAAGGGTTTTGCTCCAATTCCCTGCCCTGGTTTATTTAAGTACAGCATGTCACGTTGTGTCATGTTCAGCGAGGATGAGATATTTAGAAATGGTCAGTCTGTGTGTCCATCCAAAACCTGCCATAGCTGCCCTCTCTCATTTAAGCATAACATAGTTGATGTTAACAGCATTATTCTTCTTCCGTGGTCATTGAATTATGACTTTTACCAGACGTGACTTTCCGGCGGTACTTTATGGGAGTTTGAGAAGTGTCCTTTCAATCTATTTCATCACATGTCATCGCAATTGTACGAGAATAAAACTGTTCCATTTATTGATCTGCGCCGTGTTTGTTGCCGGCAAAACGTATTACAAAACCAAAATAAATGTTTGTTCCAGTTTCCCCCCTTTCGTTCATCAAGGCCGATTTACACGATGTTCACTTCAGTTCAATCAGTACTGAATTCAGGATACTTTAAAGTATCGATAAAAATGGAGAATCTAATTTGATAAATGCTTTGGAATCGATTTTAAGTTCTGAGAGCAGAGATCAGTGCGATACTCATTTCCTTTCAGTTCTTAAATCCAACGTTCAATCACAGATGAGCAGCAGGACTGTTTTAAAAAAAGCCGCCAATTGAAGAGCCGGGGCTCAAGTCATTCCGCAATCAGCACTGATGACGACGAAAACACAAAACAAAAGCGTTTGCGCATGCGTGGAAGTTTGGAGTTGGCACTTGGATAACGCAAAAGGACTTGCTCTTGGACTACTTGTTAGCATGAAGTTCGCATCCGCAACTAATGGATCATATTTATTTTATATTTTTATTTATTTATCAACTTAACTGGGCAAGGTTGAGACCTATAGTCCTTTCTTCCACCTAACCCTTACAACATGAACATACGGGCTTCAGCAACTGAAGTGAGTATCGTGTTACGCGGCCTTAATGATTTTCTTTTGAATTCAAGGTCGGCGGATGCAACTAATTGCGCAGTAATGCATTACTGACTTTTAATCACACAAAACCAAAGTTAATGCCGTCATCGAAGTCTTACATCTTTCTCGAACATTCTCCAATAAGTTGTCGATAATTGATTGGGTCGATATCCAACATTCGATCTTGAAAGTACAACATCCGATTGGAGGATCGGCATGGAGTGATAGCTAAGGTACCGGCTTTCCACCCTGGGGGCCCGGGTTCAAAGCCTGGTGGTGTCCAAATATATTAGTGGGGTATCCCTATCCTCACATGGGGTGGTATGTGGTGAACACTTAAAGTGAGTGCACCGTCCGTAGGATGGGAAGTTAAACTGTGGACTCCTTGGCGTCTTTCGCTACAAGTAGGTTAGTGCCGACGCCGGGTTAATGACGGGTTGCTCTCCACCCTTCCTCCATTCCCTGAATACCCTACCCACATCGTATTACCTAGTTATACCTTCTAGCGTAAATTATCTCTGCTGTCGGTCGCCTCCCCTAACAGCTAATACAACAGCATAAGAGGTAGTGGAGGTAGCGTTACGTGATAGCGGGTATGTTTTGTAAGGCGTTCAAAAATTACTTATGCTTAAAAGTTATTTTACTCCAAAATTACAATCATCAGCCAACTGAATCGCCGAAAAAAGGGTCAGATATCTATCACATCATTAGGTCCTTAGATAAACGATGCTGAAACCAGGTTAGCCTAATAAGAATACACAATTATAATGGAAGCTACATTTCACTTTGTATTTGTCGTCATGTTATTTTTTATTTTGTATATTGAACCTTTTGGTTCTACTATTGAGTATGCTAAATTTTTCCCATATTCTTATTCGCTAAAACTCTAAATAACTAAGAGTGAAATCAAGGTGCCCTGCCATCATGTAAGTAAACTGAATTGAAATTGAATCTTAAATATTTGCCGTTGATGTCACAGCCTGGATAATGCCAATGGCCGTAGGTCACGAAACATTGGTGTCCTGGACACTTGACGGTGACACTTGGCAGTGACTTGAAAATATTGGCACTTGAGTCTTTAGATGACATCATCAATACTCTGCCTCTTTTTTATGATAGGGACGTGTGCGAACATTTCCATTATTTGTTAAGTGGCTTGTTTTACTAATACCAACTTCCACGATTCACCAGGATTTCGCCCAGTTGGCGCTGGTGTTGTTGCGTGGGCTGATATTAAATTAGCGTTCGCCATTCAAACAAAAAAATATTCATCGCATAACAATTTATAAAAAAGGCATATATGTAAAAACTAATGAAAATTTTGGGCCATATCTTTTTATTTTAAACCTACCATCAAAGATCTTTCTCAAACCATGTGGCAAGCTCACAATAAATAACTTTTAATAATTGATTATAAAATGAATGCTATTTACCTACCTACCTCCCTCCCTCCCTCCCTCTCTCCCCTCCCTGAAGAGGCTTGTTGCCTAAAACAGGGCTTCCTAAAAAAAAAAAGAGGCTTGTTGCCTTAAGCAGGGCTTCCTTACGACAACAAAAAAATCTATGCAACAGGAATACGCATACACTTCAAAACATCTTCATTATTTTACATATTCTTTCATATGAATGCCCTCATCGCATAATTGAAATTCTTGTTCCACCACCTTCGCCGCTCCATGTGAAATTGTAACCGGTGTACCCATAATCTTCCTCACGTACTGCTGCTTAGTCTTCCTTACGAATCTGGATAAACATTAGTACAACAAAGTCTGCTGGATTATTTTCTCATATGTGCAACTGCTAAGGCCAAAAGAGTCTTTGTCCTCCATCATAAACAAAAATCCTTGCAATAACAAATCCTTGACATAACAAAAAGCCGCGCCACAGGGATATTATTTATTCTTGCTGCTGTATTGGCCTTTATTCACCGTAACGATTTTTAAATGAATCAAAAGTATTAGTGTTTCTCGGCACTCAACTATCTATTATTACCTTTGTTGCATTTTATTAGAGTGAAAACGTTGCGGGAAGGTGGCCATTGGCTTTATTTAGACTTCACCAGGAATAAACACCGAGTGTGTGGAAAACTTCGAAGAAGGACTTACTTTGGGAACGAAACAGGATAGAAATAGAGATGAATTGGTGAAAAATGGTTATATGAACGCCAATGATGCCCGCCGAGAGAGTCGCTTTTCACTTGATTTGCAAAATCAGTCAAACAAATGACATCCACTCTCTCCTCGCCGGTTGACCCCACCCTTCCACCGCATAATATGCCTTGCTGCTTGACACTCACCCTTTAACCCTCAATATGGCAAAAGCATCATAAAAAAAATTATATATTACTCATAACATACTATTTTCTATGCATATTATCCATGTTCTCTCCTGCATCACTCGTTCCTCACCTTGTTTCTAGCCCTATTTGTCTATTTCCAATGACTTCTAATGCACCCAATACTCACCGTACTCAGGTGATTGGGTTGGTGCGCGGCGGCTCGCGCATTGGCGTCCCATTCCGAGGCCTTGAGTTCGATTACCGGCAATGACTGAATCTTCCTGAATTACCCCATCTCCATTTGGGTGCCATATGCAGGGCACCCAAAGTGGATATGCCACCCGTCGAATGGGACGTTAAGGGGTACTTCGACCCCTTGGCGTGTTTCGCTGGGGGTTGGTAGATTCCGTCACCGGGTTTCTTTCCACCCGCACTTATTTCCTTTTATGAAAATCCCCGCGCCTATCCCTATTGGCGCAAATAAACGTCAGGTGTTGGCTAATACCCTTATTGACTACAGGGGATCTCTTCTAGGCGAATCTTTATGTTCAATCCCGGCGAACGCAAGTTTTCTGCTCTGTAACAGTAATGGGGAGAGAAATTCAGTTTAATATTCTCCACCATTTTTGACGCCTAAAGCAGTGCATATATAGTACGTGTTCTCCCGACAACGTGCGCATTATTAATGCAAAGTAATTCTCCCGGCGTTCTTTCTTCGCCAGCATCAAATCCCCGCGCTGCGGCTTCCGCTCCGGCAGCGGAGGCGAATCGAACACCCGGATGAATTCGTGCCCTGTGGATGTTCCATGACTCGACCATCCCCCCCTCCTCCTTCGAGATGATCCACACAGAATCCCAGCTGTATTTTTGGGATGATAGGTGTTCCACATAATCGGGGTATCAAATATTAAACGGATATTTTCAAGCAGGCCCTGCCTGTGGATGGGTTGAGAGGGAAGGGGGCAGGATGGGTTGCGTGTGGCGGCGGGGGTGCGGAGGAATGCAGATAGGGGAAGGGATTCGCAGGCGACACTCGCGAGTGTGGTGGAAGGGGGGGGGGGGTCAGTCCTCGCCGATATTAATGGACAGAGCCACAAACCGCCGCTCTTAAGCGCGTCCCTCACACACACACACAAACACACGCCCCCTTTCAGATATCCCCTTGGGTAATGTGTCTCCTCCCCTTTATTTCATTCAATGTAATAACTACTAAAAGTGTTGAAAAATCATTTAAAAATTAAACACATAATTAACGCATGGGGAAAACACGTAAAACATCCGCGGTAGGGAATTAAAAGGAAACAAGGTTTAATCAAACTAATGGAGATGTTGGGGGGAAATATTCGAATTGAAAAGGAGATAGGTGTTATTTCGCGCTGGTTAGACCTCAATTTTGCGCGTCGAGTGCTCAGGGAACCCTTTGCAGATGGTGAACTTTATTTTGCGGGACCACGAGGAGGATATTACGGAGAAAGAGAAATCTCTCCAATTTTTCCCGAGAATCGTTGAATGAACGAACCGGAAGTAACATTGTTGTCATTGTTGCCTTGGTTTGATGAGATTGGAAACGCGAAGATTACATGAACTTCTTCAACTTGCAGAAAAGTTAAAATCTTTCGAGTTTTTTTGCTGGAGGAGTGAGATGATCTCAGCCCCATTTAGTTAGTTATATTGGAACGAGTATTCAGAGTCGTGCGTTGGGAGAGATATTCAATGCGGAAAATATTATGATATTTTTCCTCGCACAATTCGCGGCCTAATAGCTCAGAAACATTTATTTTTACAAAATGTACATACTGTATACCATTATTCAACACATCAACAATAATTCTAATGGCAGATGACCTATCGCCCCTGTCCACGCACCCTTGCGGGGAGTTATAGGGTAAGATGTAGACTAATTTATTATACCTATTTAAATAAAAAGTTAACCTTCCTACTCTCCTTGAGAATTACTTGGCTAAATTTTCCTTTAATAAAAACCTAAATGTCGATCATGCTTCCTAGTAGTATTGCTTAGAATACAAAATTTATGTACGAATAAAGTATAACTAAAGGCGAAAAAAGCGTAATCGTTGTGTTATAATTGCATTAGTGCCTGGAGGATTAAGCCTTCCTCGTTAATATGGGGCTGTCTACAAAATGCCCCGTTATTATATATTTATATTCTGATATTTGGAAAGAACGTTTCAGTAATAATGTAAAATCTTCAAGAATTAAAAGCAGAAAAAGGACCAGTTATCTGGTTGACTTTGTTTACGTGTGGCTTGGATCATTCTTAGCAAACGTTTTGAAAATAAACTAAGCATCAAGATTCTTAGGGACCAAAGAGGGTCAATCCTTTAATTATTACTGTTACTACCTTTGACTATATTTATCTATATCTATATATAGTATCTCTACTATGATTTTCCAGTATTTATACAATGGACAAAAATTATTAAATATGCTGCCTATTAAATGTATAGTCCATTATTTGGAAAATTACTCACCTGCGAGGGTGATCACGTAAGAAGGACGTAGAGGTCCTGAGGCTGGCCGGCACTTGATCCGCTCACGTCCGCGTGTCTCCGCGCAGGGAAGCCACCGCCGACGGTGTCCTGGTTCGTGGGGGACAAGCTGGTGGACGGCGTGTCGGAGGAGCGCCAGTCAGGACTAGCGGTGAACCGGCTCGAGGTGCGAGACGTACGCCGGCGCCACCTCAACGCCACCCTCCGCTGCCAGGCGTCCAACACGAAGCTCGTCATCCCCGCGGAGAAGTCTCTACGCCTGGACCTCCTCCGTGAGTAGCACCGCCACCCACACAACCGAGCCCAACCCTGGTCTCTGGACTCACCCTCCCAGGGGGGGATGTCGCTCATAATCACTCGGATGTATTAGACCTTTGTGAATCACACACACTCACTCGTTCAGGGTTTGCGAGGATTCCTCCAATACCAGGAACCCGGCAATCAAACACATTTGTCATAACTGGTATATGAGGAAGAACTTCATTTGCATCTTTACGCAAATTCTACGAGATATTTTCTACGCTAATGGAAAAATTAGGGATTTAAGATCGAAAATAATACTGAATTATCGTTATGCATTGCCATTTGTGGTTCAATTCGACGAATTGATTAACGTTTTTATAAGCCCTGGTTTGAATTTGGAACGATGATTAACAGCCTTCAAATGAGTACTAATAGTTTTCATTTAAAGGAGTAAAGCTTCAGTTTTCGGGTATTTGCTGTCAGCAAAAAAAATCGTATTAGAATTGAATAACCTTTTATTGTACAGGGTGTGGCAGTATAACTCATTGATTTGATTGCTAAATTCTTTGAAAATCAGCAAGTTATGCTACCAAACCCTGTACTGTGGTATGTCACGCTGTTTTCTTATGATGAGAGGTATTCAGTCTTTGTCCAACCAACACCAACCTTTACCGGTAGACTACCTCATAGTAATAATCATTTTACTTTCGGATAGTTTCAATTGCACTACGCAATATTTTTCACCATTATGATCAGAAGTCTTTATTGATGAAGATGAAGTTAAAGATCACTTGTAGTAACTAATTACAGACAGGCTTATCTTTTTTTTTGAACAGAGCTGGTAGATTTTTGTCAGCAGAATCGGCATGAAATGTCAGAAGTGTTGTTTTGAAACACAAATCAAGACTGACTTACCGCTGGCCCCCTCCTCCTACCCGATTGCCACCCACCACTGCCTCCATTCCTCACCCCCCACCCATGGGGCGGTGGATAATGAAAGGAGACGGAAGCGGGCGGTCTCCTCCCGGCAACAGACAATGAAGGCACCAACAATCACGAGTGAATTTGCGAGACCGCGGAGGGGGAGGGAGAGTGCGGTGGGATTCCTTCGCGCCTCAACTGTCAGAGCGGTGAGTCCCGCGCGCCCTCCTCTCATTTCAGCGCCTCGTCTTCTCATTTCAGGCGACACGCCCCGCCCCTATTTCCCCCCCCCCTCATCCCCCTCTGCGCCCCCACCCCTCTCCGCTCATCCCGTTTGCCGCTGCCAAACCAAAGGCGGATTTCTTCCATCTCCAAAAGATCCCTACCAAAAAAACCTGCCGAAACGTGGGCCCAAAAGCACTGCCGTCACGAATGTCACGGTAGACCTGGACTCAGAGGCAGTGGCTGGCAAACTTTCTCCCCATTTCTAGGCGCAGGGGTTGAATTCGGGCGGTGAGAGAGTTTTTAAAATCTATCAGTGCCAAGTGGAGAGCAATTCAAATGGAATGGAACGCCATCTGTCGGAAGGAAAGTTATATTGTGTCGGCGTCTTTCGATAAGGGTGGGCCAGTGCCGAGGCGTCCCTTTTCTCTCCTCCATTCTTCCCGCATTCCTTGGAAATCCTTCCTCCACGTAATTATCCCAATCCCTTATGGCGCAAATGACCTCAGACGCTGATCTCTTCCTCCATTGATTAATAATTGGCTCCATAACTTTCAAAACAACAGTTGTGTCGTTATTTCAGTCCGGATATAGTTCCACGGTGTAAAAACCATTCACCTTGACCTAGTTTGGAACCTGGATCCCTCAATTCTCGGCCGTTTTTTTCAAGCCATTCAAATTACTCAGGCATCAGCTGAAACTAATAATTGATAATAAGAAGCCTCGGCAGCTTAACTGGCTTATATATTCGACAGCGCACTTTGGCGAAGAGGGACTAGATTTAAATAGGTGAGCGATTTTATTCGTTCGATGTTTCCAAATGGCGAGGGAGTAGTAAATTTGCTTCTTTTAATTACGTCCCTCAGCTCCATCCCTCCCCTTCCCTACCATACCTTTTCCTCCTACCGTGGGATGCAGTAGGTTTGCTCGAGTCAAAATTAGTCTGGTGTGTAGCCACTCCCCGCCACACACCCTAACGGTGACCTGTAGGGTACTAATAATACTAAAAGAGACTAAAAGCCTTCGTCCGCAAAGAGGAAGGCTCTTTATCTTGAAGGGTGGGCTCAAAATCCCTTCCCAGTCCCCGCCAGCGTAACTGCTCCCTCCCTCCACTCCTATCTTCCGCATCCCTCCTTCGGTGACCACCCCTCGTCTCGAACCGATCAATCGTAAAGGCCGTCCTGCGATGGATCTTTAGCCTCGAATCTCAAGTCCCGTGGCTGAAGTCTCGCGAATAGTAAGAATTCTGAATGGTGGTTAACCCTAAATACAAGTAGCTTGAATGGAGCTGTTCCGAAGTCACTAGTCTCCTACCCTCGAAAGATATCCATATTCTGCCAATACCTATATTTTGATATACCATTCCTACAGCTACGAAATATCGCCTCTCGGGACTAGACGAAGGATCATTCGCGGAACTGCTTCAAGTGCCATGTAGTCGAAGCCATGGCAGCAGCACATCGCCGAGGGAGCCTTTCCTTGTGTCGTAACCATCGTTAAAGATAATTGACAATTAATAATCAATCTTAATCTTCGTTTGAATGAAAATACTTTGTAACTTCCACACAATTTTTATTCGTACTACCGGTTTCAACGCTTCGGCGTCATCATCAGGTCCATAAACCTCCACAAAGTTGAGCCCGAGACCATAGAATTCAATCTTAATCTTATTCCTCTCTGACTATTGGATGAGGACCCGTCCAGAAATGTAAACCCTCTTTATCAAAGTGCCACACGCACTATGTAATTGCATTTGTAAGATAAAGGCTGCACTCGCCTCGACACAAGCGATGAACCAAATTTGCAGTAATCAACTCAAGCGTTCGATTACTTCAGTATCTGTTCTTCAGTCAATGACATAGTCAACCATTAAATCTTTTTAAAAAAACTAATAAAGATTATTTTGAGTGTCGTAACATTTTCAGTAATCGTGCGACTCTCGCGTGAGATGGGAATAATTGGAAGAAAGACGGAGGAGGAGTTTGTGTGACATTGCTCGGGACGTAACTTCAACGTGAAATTGTCGCGGTGCTGCAATTAAATACTATTCGGATTGACACCGAGAGCATCGCTGGTTTCTCACGCCGAGAGACAAACCGGAAAGGAGCCAGTCCTTCATAGAGTTCCAATTTCGCGGAAAATATTGAGCAGGAAATTCCCCGCCGGAAGAAAAGGGAAGGAATGAAATCCCCATCCACTCTTCATTCCTCTTCCCACCTTATTGCAATCGTCGCTCGCCAAATAAGAAAGAGGAGGAGGGGACACAATTATATCCCCCGCCGCCGTTGTTGAACACTCCTGCGTCTTCATTCTCTCTGCGCTGGAGGTTAACGAGACGAAGAGCGGGATTGTCCGCGACCCCACGCTCCTCCCTCGAAGAACAATGCGATCACGGCGATCACCTCCACGGCAGCGGGGGGGGGAAGAGGGTCGTCGCCACAAGCGAACGGAGAGGAGACAGGCCCTCCCCCCGAGCGCCCAAAGTGACGCCCCCCTCCGGCTACGAAGTCAGAGGGTCCACCCCCACCCCACAGACGGATCCCCCACATCACACACGCCGTCGGAGGAGAAGAACGACTCCATCTCTGGCGCGCGCACATCTCCCGTGTGCGATCCAAAGAATGCCCCAGGGGGCGGTGGGAAACGGGGCTAATCCCCCCCCACTCCCCTTTAATTCTCCGGCCAGTGGGAGGGTGGGCGCGGGGCGGGGGGGATGGTGAAAAGGGGACGCTTGAGCCAGAAAGGGGGCCGCCGCACGTCGGTTTCCTTAGTGTTCGCGGAGAGGCGGCTAACGAGTGTCTTTTGTTCGTCGCGAGAGAAAGCCGAAGGGGCGGGCCGGAAATAATAGTGGTGTCGGTGCGGGGGGGGGCAATGTGTGTGTGTGTCTGTATTTTGTGCGAGGGAACGTGGTGGGGTTGTTGGCGGTGGTTTCGGAAGGAAAGCTCTACGTCAGACACCCTTTCCTTCCTCCCTTCCTTCATTCTCATCCCCTCGAGGCGGAAGAGGCTGTGGTGTGAGGGGGGAAAGGGGTGCGTCCTCCACACGCGAGGGAAGAATTAGTTGGTTGGGGAATGCGGGAGGATTGGAGGTATTAGGGCGGTTGCCATGACGACCCTCCTCCCGCCGAAGGGGGTGGATTTAACGGATGCCTCCGTGTAACTAGGGAGGGGGGTGGAGAGAAAGGGGTTGGGTAAGGTGGATGGGGGGAGGAAAATATGTCCCCTTCCTATTGCTCCCCCCTCCACTCCCCCCGTCTCTCACCACCTGCTATGCATATTTCCCGTTAGGCGGGGCTCTTAGCCGAAATTAATTAGCTGGTCGAGTCTTACATCCGGCGAGATTTAAATCTCTCCCGGCCGCGGAAAGATGGCGAAGCATTATGGGGATGATCGCGGATCGTAATCGCTATTGGTACATTGTGTAGTTCTCCGGGCTGGGAGGCTCAATTGCGCTCTATTCGCTTAAACATTGCCGTGCGGTGACGTATCTATGACGCTCTTTATTTTCAGAAGTGACGCGTTCGCTTGTGACAGATGTCGCATTCGGTTCATTTCTACATTTGAAATTTTAGGACTTTATCCATTCATTCTTGTTCATCCGTAGAAACCTGTTTAAGGTTAAAAAAAATCCATTTCTGGGTCTTTATATTCTTATCATTACACTTAAAATGGCCCAATCTCGCTCCTAAATAGTTTAATTTAATTATGAAGAGTCTAAAGCTCACCCCATTAGATCCCTACCCCGTGTACAATTGTCAGCTATGAAACTCTGTCCTAGACGACGCTTAGTGTTTCGAGAGTTCTGTTTAATTATGAAAAAAACAGGAATTAAAAACTCAGTCAAAAAATACAAATAAATACGTTATTTAAGTATCGTGGGTTTAAGCATCTGCGGCGATTTGATCCGTGCCGATTCGTGGGTATTGAGTTTTAGCGGTGAGTCTGAAGGGGGAAGGGAGGCAATGATCAATTAAAACATTCAACGTTTGTTTCAATGCGTCTTTTGATACCTCCCTTTCTTGATCAGACACACTGCTAAAACTCAAAACCCTTGAGTCGGCATGAATCTCGCTGTGCGTGCCACGAAACGCACCGTTCCTTTCCTTCATGACGCTGTACAATTCTTTTCCCTACTATTCTTTCATTTGTGCATGTGTGTATCGATAACTATTCGAAATAGAATGATCTTCAGTGACGTACAAATATATAAAAACACTAACATAATTGCTCCTGGTAGGGTTACCCATGCCAGATACATCGAAAGTTAGGAGCCAGACGAAAGGCAGTCCACGCAGCGTCTGTTCCTCAGTGAGGCGGCTGCAAAGGCGTCTGACCCCAGTAGGGCGGCCATTCAGTGATGGTGTCTCGTTAAAAACACTATTGACGAAAGTAACGGGAAACCACCTCAATTATCATTCCCAAGATTGATTATGATGGTCACTAGAGGGAATATGAGTCCTGGCAACTACGGGGCTCGGCCAAATCGGCCGTTTGTCGTGCCTGGCAGTATGGGAGGCAAGGCTTCCGCGGTCCTCATCCCACGAAACCCTTGCAAGGGAAAACCAGCAGCAGCAGGACAGAAGACGAAGAAGAAGTCAAAATTTAGTTAGAATAGGAAATTGGAATGGTCGGAAAATGTTGAGAACAGGAAAATTAGGGAATATTTAGCGAGAGTTGAAGAGGGGGAGTAAAGATATTTTAGGTCTATGCGAGGTGAGATGGAACGGCAGCGGGGATTACTGGAGTGATAATTATAGAATAATATACAGCGGCGGGGACGAGAGCCAACGAGGGGTTGCCATAGTATTAAATAAAGAGGTAGGAAGAAGCGTAGTCGGGTAGAATATTACTAGTAGAGATAAAAGCAGAACCGACGAACTTAGTTATTATTCAGGTATACATGCCACCGAGCAACCATAAGGAAGAAGAGGTCGATAGGATATACAATCAGTTGGAGGACATAATCGCGTGTGTCCCTGCAGGGAAACATTTGATAGTGATGGGGGATTGGAATGCGACAGTAGTCGAAGGAAAAGATGGTGATGAGGTGGGGGACTACGGTTTAGGCACGAGGAATGACCGTGGGGAGAAAGCAGTTGGGCTCTGCAGGAGACAGGGGTTAGTCATCACCAACACTTGGTTTAGACACCACAAAAGGCGCAGTCACCTGGCATTTTTCACATGGAAAATGCCAGGTGACTCAGAGAGGTATCAGTTAGATTATATTATCGTTAAACACCGGTTTAGAAACATTGTGATAAATTCGCACAGCATCGCGGGAGCATATGTGGACTCTGACCACATATTAGTTGTTATGAAATGTAGCGTTCGCTTCAAAAAGATAAGGCAGGGGCGGCGGGTTAGAAAATGGAATGTAGAAGCATTAAATGGACTGAAAAGGAAGGAGTACAAACAGGCTGCAGAGGAAATCATGGAGGATGGTAAAGAGCTAAGTACTAGCGAAGAAAAATGGGAACGTATCAATAAAGGATTATCGAAAGCCGCAAAAGACACTATTAGTAGTAGTTTTGAGGGGAGGCGACCGACAGCTAAGGTCATTTGCGCCATAGGGGAAGGACAGGAAAGGATGAAGGGTGGAGAGAAACCCGGCGTCGGCATTAGCCTACTCTTTACGAAAGGCGCCAAGGGGTCCGCAGCTTAACGTCCCATCCGACGGACGGCGTATTCACTCAAAGTGCCCTCCACAAAGCACCTCAAGTAGGGATCGAGAAACCTCTGAAAAATATTCAACACCGCCGGGATTTGAACCCGCGCCCTCAGGGTGGGAAGCCAGTACGTTAGCCCCCGCATCATCTCGATCCCCTAAAGACACTATTGGAACCGTTAACGCGAAAAAGACTAGGAAATCATGGATCACGGATGAGATGATCACGAAGATGGATGAGAGGAGAAAATGGAAGAATGTAAACACGGAGTTAGGCAAAATGAAGTGCAAAGAGCTAAATAATAAATAGAGTCAGGCAGCAAATAAAGCAAAAGAAGCATGGTAGAAAACGTAGTGTGAGGATATGGAAAGTTTGTAGAGAAAGGCTGAAAATGGTGCGCTATACAGCAAGGTTGGATATTTATCGGAAAGTAAGAAGGGAAGATCTATGCTAATAGCTAGAGATAACTCGGGTAAGATGATAGCTGACATAGAAAAGATCCAAGAAAGATGGAAGGAATATATGGAAGCATTTTATGGTAAATAACTTAGGCCAAAAGGTTAGACTTAGAAAAGGAATATGACGTAGATGAAGATAGCTTAGTAGGGCTTGTTGGGAGAAATCTAATGGAGGCAGGAAAAATGGATGAAGGTCGAATTGATCGGCTGTGGTATGCTGAGGACCGTAATAGAGGGAAGAATACTAGGCAAACGAGGAAAGGGAAGGAACAGGGTAGTGATGTTGGACGGGATGAAGGGAGGAAGGAAGAACTCAGAGTTGAAGAGGAACCTGACGTAGACTAGGTTGCTGGATTGAGTTTGGTTAGGAGTCAAAATATAAAATTGGTAGTTGGGTGTATCCAAAAACCTACCTTAACCGGTAGATTAATTAATATACAATAAATAAATAAATATATATATATATATATATATATATATATATATATATATATATATATATATATATATATATACACATATACACACACGTGTGTGTGTATTGAATTATTATGAGAATATCTATTATTTATGCATTTATGCATAAGTTAGGGAAATTTATAGAAGCCAGGATAAGTGGATACTGAGAGGTAATCCGATGGTGAAGACGGAGATATAGGATAGAATTTCTTGGAAAACGCATTTGATGCAGGAAAAAGATAGGTACCTTGGGTGGAATTGAGGAAGGTGGGTAGTGTGTTCAGTGAAATAATGAGTTCATGTAGAATGTTGAGTGGTGCCTAAGGATCGTATGTGTCATGTTAGTCACGGCTTAGGAATAGAGTTCTGTGCATTATCAGGGTCTAACAAAAACTTACCAATAGCCGGTAGATAAAAGCTAACTCCCATGTTATGTGTACGTGCCGCTCCGTAACACTCTGAGCGCCTAGCTAGTCCAAATTTCACCCTGTTATATTTCCACATTGAGTGCACATTTTGATAAATAGCATTCATAGTGAGGTATTAACGGGACAACGAAAATCAAATGTTAATTATAAAAGTGTAAGAAATGTATACAGGCATTAATGGTGTAACCGTTCTACAATATAGGTTCTCGATGACCTTTCACGCTGGCAGGCAGTTGTATTCGGGCCTTACATCTATTGTCACCCCAGCACTTTTATTAATACGAAAGAAACAAATGTCAATTACAAAGAATCAACGAAAGATTTTTAATGTCTACCATTCCCAAATCGTCTCCAGCTGTCAATTCTAAAAAGAAGTGATGGCCAATTTCAATGAAGTCCCCTCTCAGATCACGTGCATTCCAATTCTCTGTCATTAACTGGCGAGTCCTTTCCTTCTCGACTCAACGGCAATTGGAAATGAAGGTCCTCCGAATGGTCCCCGACGTGCATCCGCGGTTACTTCCATTTGTGCGTTCGATGAATGCCTCTCTCTCTCTCACTTTGCAGTGAAGCCTTTGTCCGTACGCCTGGTGAGCAAGCCGAGGGTGCTCCAGGCTGACCAGGACTACGAGGTTATCTGCGAGGCGCTGGGTTCGCGGCCGAAGCCCGTATTCTCCTGGTCCAAGGATGGCAGGAAACTGAAGAGGTCAAAGGTAAGTTTTAGTTTTTAGTTTAATTTAGGTGTAACAGGGGGTGATCACACACCAGACCACCCTCAAACAAAAACTCCTTTCCCTCCTAGCGTTGCCGGGCAAACATTATTCTTATCCCTTATCGTTCGTGGTAAAAATGACATCTTACGTTTATCTGCTTTACACTTAATCTCTATGGTTTTATTGGCATGATCTCTCCTTCCGTATTATGATGGGGGTAATAATTAATTTTCAATATCACTGCTAAAGAGACTTCCTTTACTGCAAGAACTTCATTCTATAATATAACCTTCGTTCCGTAAGTTATTCCCAGCCTAGCTCATCAAATATTTTGGACACGCTTTTAAGTTTATCATTTCAATATTTTACGAATCTAGCTCCACTACGCTGCTCGTGATCCAATTCGGCAATAAATCCAAATTCGTGAGGATTCCATATATGTACTAGCAGCATATTCTAAATGAGGCCTAACCAACAACAGATAATAATTCCTTTTGGCCTTTTCATCACATTTACCCAGTACTCTTCTAATGAATCCTAATTTTTTTGTCAGTTCATCCACATATTCCTATTATACATTTCACCCGGGTAAGTATTGACCAACCGGGAATGACTCAACTGTCATCCAGGTATATCGTATCTGGGATGCCGAAGGCTCCGGATTCCATGATCAAGCACACCAAGATCATCGGGATAACTCCCTTATTGGTCCATTTTCCTGAATCCTTTGGCTGGTTTGCATTGAAATGTATACAGATTGCAGCTACCACGCATCTACACCCAACCTATTCCCATTCACTCGACGGAGGGTCTTGTGGAGGGGGATGTTTAGGGACGATTTATTTTGGCACACGTAAATTTGCCTTTGAGTCCTTCGTACTCCTATTGATTATTGTTTGCTTGATTACTGTTTACTCGCCGCTGAAGATGTTAATTTCAACACCAGCGAAACCGTCTCCCAGCCAATTGGAAAGGCGCAAGAGCAACCCTCTAATCTTGGTGCCGTTTCCACGACAGCTTTCTTCAAAACCTGGGCCTATATTGTCCGCCATACATTTGGAGTGGCCTCGAGGATTTTTACTGCGCTATTATAATTTTCTGTAATGAGAGAAAGAGCGCGAGCGGTCCCCATCAGTGTATTTTGAGCACCGATGGCCGATGCGAGATGAAGGACGGAGAACGGTCCACAGAAATTTGTAAGGGAAAAATCCAGGATGACGTCACTCCAGGGCGAGTTAAAGGTCTTTTTCTGTCGTTAGAGGAACTAATGTACGCTGATGGGAATAATATCGAATCTTTCTCAAAAAATTGCCCTAGTCGTAAAGATTTAGATTAACAATTTAAATAAAGATTAGATAATGGTAGGCAATGAAATATTTTTTTTACCACAATGGTTTCCTACCATTTTAAGGGGTATTATTAGATATCACGTGGCGCCCTTAACCCAATGGAATATCTAAGGGTCAGCACTTCGTATACGTCGTCAGGGGGGGGGGGGAAGGATAGTGTGTCATTTCATTGTTTCCAAACAGAGATGGGCTTGTTCCCAACGAATTTGGCCTAAATTTTATTATTCCATTATTTCAGTCATATTTTTATGGAGGAAGAATTTTAATTATTCTTAGCACCGCAGGACGCATTAAAGAAATAAACGTTACTTTCCTTTCAAAATTACTAAATCAATTATCGGCTTATTTCAAGAGTTTCGAAATATTTGCTTCAATGCAGCTCATGAACTGAAATACTATTAAAATAAACACTGCTCTACTTTTCCCTCAAGATATGGAACTTTTTCAGAAGTGAATGAATTCAACAGCAATTGCAGTCAAATGCTCTTTCGTCAAAGCTGAAAGCGATTTTTTAGAACGAGATACGTGTTTGTTCATATATTATAATAACGTCGGTACTTCACTAAGAGGAGGGAGGGTAGCTTTCATATCTTATGGCTCGTCGTAAAGGGAAGAAGATCATAAAAAAATACCGAAATAAACCCAACCTAATTATACTAAGACGGCCTTCGAATCAAGCGGCAAGGTGCTAGTAAAGCCTCGAAAAATGTATCAATTAGCAAGCAATTTATTTCATAGTTAAGTATAATTCATGGTCACTAGCCTCAAGGAACAGGCTTCCTGGGCATTTGGTTACTGCGTTAATGAAAGAGCGTATGATAAGGGTGGTGGCCCTGTTGTACTGGGCCCCTCGCTCGAGATCCTTGTCGGCGACGCCCATTGGACCGTCTGTCCCCCCCTTTCCCTCGCGGTTCCCTCTCCCCGCCCTCCCTCTGCACGGGGGAGCCATAGCCGTCGAGTGCCGGCCCTGGACAAGCCAACGAGATCGTGCCGCCCATGCCCCGCCGTCGACCCAATTGCGCGCCATCGCATTCCATCCGAGAATTAACGATCATGGAGGATCTCGTAGCGCAGAGGAGGTTAAGCACCTTCCACGGACGAAGACCCTGTAAAACTCCACCCCAGGTCTATTGGATCGCGAAATTCAGCCTCCAGCGCATTCCAGGCACGCACGGGAGGTCACCGCCGGAGAGCCCAGCAACCCCCGGGGAGCGACGCGCACCTCCGACGCATCAACCAGGGAGTAAAGGTGCTCGGGTGCTGTTCGACCGGAAGTGATGACATCTCCACTGTAGGCCGCGGATGGTCTCACCCGTGCCGGCTCTCTCCTCGCCATTTCCCGAGAATTTTACTGTAGAACAGCTGGAGTCGTTCGCTTTAGTCAAACAGCGTTCTAACCTTTTGAAATGAGGTTAATATTTTCAAAATTTTAAAGGATTACGTCAATTGATACTTACAAAAAGAAAAATATGTTGTGCATAACTTTTTAAATAGTCGTTCTTCATCGGAATGTCAAAAGTTTTCATTTTCTAATTTTCCAGTTTTCTCTCTTAAAAACATGAAATAAACAAATATATATCAATTCCAACGAATGTTAGTTTTTCACTGCATTTTCTTTAAATTTCTATTAAGTGACAGACAGCATGCATGCATGCATTGAAATTTTATCACTCTTGCACTATGGTAAATTTACAAACCCTCTGAAAATCTTCTTAAATGCAAAATTTTCAAATTTCCATTCTAGGCCATTTAGGCCGCATGTTCAACTTATAAGTGGCTCTAGTCAGGCTTGCAGTAGCTTTGAGAAACATGACCCGTGTTAAAAATTGCTCGGGTTTTTTCCGAGAGTATTTTTACAGAGAATAATCCTTTATTAGATCAGACGGTGGTCGTACCCCTTGTCCCTAAGGATGGAAATGATTTGTAGTAGTCCACGATATAGCTGTATTATCTTCCGTAAAACACATTAAAAGGTGATGTTAGCAAGTCACTAAGATAATCGGTTTTATTAAACAAATTATTGGAATGGCATTTTTGAGTAACTAAACTGAGAGGTACAGCTAAAATTCAGCACTCAAAGAGTTTAAAAACATCCGACAGCTTTTCCCCAAATAATTTTAAAGATTAGGATTGAATACCACGTTTTCGGGTCGTAGAATTTGAATTAGTTAGTCATCGAGTCTTTGAAAACATAGAAAGTTGACGTTATAAAAATTGCTAAGAGAATCGCTACTTTTAGTTTTCAAAGCATAAATAAATAGACAAAGTGATTTGGGCTATTGCGATGGGAATTATTATGAAAGTTAGAATTTTCTATTTTGTACAGGTAGAGAATAAGTCCCCTATCCCGGCAATCTACTCCTATTTGCAGCAATATATTTATTATTATTTCCCAGTTCACTCTACCAAACGCTCCATCGAAATCTACAAATTCCAAGAAGCCGCGGGAGATGCCGCAATAGTAACTTATAACGGAGTCATCCGCTAATATACATTTCAATGCAACAATTTCAGGGTGTAAAAATCATTCGCCTTGACCGGGATTCGAACCCGGATCCCTCGATGTCTGGCCGAAAGCTTTAGCCAGTTAAGCAATCGAGGCGTCCTCTTAGACTCTCTTAAAATTTCAGAATAAACTCTGAAATTGTTGCATTGAAATCAACAAAGCTGACATACACATCCTGTTTTTATTATATGGTCCTCTCTTTCAGTGACCTCATAATCCATTAAGTAATCATTTTCACTGCTCACTATCCTCTTATTGATGATCCTGAGAATCACTTTAGTTGCGTGCGAAATGAAATTTATTGATTTGTGGTCTTCCCATAATTCAGCATTTCCCTTTTTTGGAATAGGAATCAAAACTGATCTGACGAAGTGTTCCGGCCAGATTCCTTCCTCATAGATACTACGAATCAGTCCATATAGACTCTTTCTCCCATATTTTCCTAAACCTTTTAGTAGTTCCGCAGGAATATTGTCTGCCCCACGGCCTTATTTCATTTCATCTCCCTTTATAACCTTTCTATCTCATCGTCGATTACGCCTGAGTCAAAGCTATCTTAATCTACGTCCTTTCTCTTTCTATGAATAACCTTATTGGCCTAGTTCTTACCATAGAGCTCTTCTATATATTTCTTCAATCTCTCTGGGATCTTTTCTGTTTCAACTATTATCTTACCCGACTAATCTCTAACTTTTAACACAGGCCTTTTTGCTTCCCAATATTCCCTTTTACCCTTCTTGTATTTCACCCTTCCTCAGCAAACTTTCCACTTCCTCACCCTTCGGCTTCCACCATGCTTCTTTTGCTTGATTTGTTACCCGTCTCGATGTATTATTTATCTCTTTGTACTTCCTTCTGCCTGACCCTGTGTCTACAATCTTCGATTTCCTTCTCTCGCTTATCTTTCTAATCATCTATTCCGTAATTCTTGGTTAACTTGTCCTTTTCCTATGAACAGTTCCTGGAGTTTCTTTTGGTGTCCCTTTTTGTCATACATATTTCCATTTTTCCTTGGTAGTACTCAGCTCTTTTCCCTCACTCACTATTTTTTCTGCAGCCGGCCAATACTCTTTCCTTGTCGACCGAGTCAACTCTTCCAAATTACATTTCCTACATATGTAGAATTCGCCATGTTTCTCCTGCCCACTTCTTCTTTCTCGCTCTAAAATTTGAACTATCCAACCTTGTCATTGAACCTCTTCTATAGAGGTCCGATGCCAAGGTTGGAGAGCCTCATGTTCAAGAGGGGAAAGCTGGCAATTCGAGACCGAAGGTGGTAAGTGAAAAGTCTGTTATGTAATGGTAGAAATTCTATTTGGTTGGCAATAGTAAGTCTCTTTCTCCATTGCAATGCTATTCACCTCGGCTTGATTTATGACGCGCTCAATTTTCTCCGATGCATTTTGAGCGAAGGATTAGAGGCGATTATCCCAGTCCTACGCACCCACCGATTCGCGACACGAGAAAGGTGCCTTGCCCGCCGCGTGCACGACACCAATCCCTCTTCAAATCTTTTCGCTCCGGATTGTTTTCTCTCTCCCCTTTCTTACTATCGTGACTAATCTTTAAAATGACCAGTTTCTTCCGTAATTCCATTAAATCATTACATTTATTCGATAAATGTACGTTCGTTACTGCAGCCCGGCAAGATCAAGACTGTTTTACCAATCTTCAAAGAAATTCTTCTGCCATGTAATTCTAACTTGTCCTGCACTAATATTATTAATTTCTCGTCCTTTTCTGCACACAACTCTTGTGTTTAATCGCAACCTCAGAACACGCTCTTTGGGTATCTGATAGGTGGGACGGTGCAATGCAACTGCATGGCGCGGTGCGTGTTACTCACCGGGGGGTCGTCGCTCCCCTGGAGGGAGATCTCCGAGGAGGAAGGACCCCAAAAAGGGCTCTTGTGGGGGAAGGGGGCGCCGGCGTCCGTTGGAGATAGTTGTGAGGGATGAATGAAGTTGACAGGGAAAGAGGGGGCTTGCACACCCTTATTCTCACACTTGACCAGTGGCGGGGGGAGGGGCGGCTGGGCAGAGTGACGTCTTCCTCCAGGGACTATAGAGGGGCTCTCAGCTGGAGTAGGATCACATGACTAGGGCCTTGCGCCACCGATGGAGAACTTCGTAGCTTTGAGGCTATCGAATGCGGCACTCCCTTTGGTGAGTCACCACTCCGGAGAGTGTTATGTTGCAGGTGGGGTACACGAGGAGGGCACGGGGGTGTCGTTGGGCCCTGAGAGATCTCGAGGGGCAGGGGCGGCTGCGAAGGCGTAAGTTCACTTATATGGTTGCTCCCAAAAACTGAGGATATATATTTGTGGATAATGTTTTGTAACTGGCATTAAGATGTTGTGTAGCCAACAAACCTCGGCCGTGTAGTAACGATTTTTATGTGGAATTTAAAATATTTTTGCGTTATTTTGAATTAAAAACAATCAGCTTTCAGACTTATAAAGCGCAATGCTGTAAATGAATGCAAGTTATAATTATTTTCTTTTCCTCTTTTCCTAAAATGTCTGTCATCTATCCTATCTCTGCAAATTCTTCATCTGTCCACGAAGTCTGCCCCTAATGTCCCCAGTCCTAAGCTCATTTTCCTCTAAAATACCACTGAGATACACGAATTACTCCATCTGCTGAGATATATTTCCTTCCACTCTAATGTTTAAAGTATCCCTTCTATTACTTGGTAATTTCATAACTTTGTTTCACTTTTGATTAATCTTCATCCCATATCTCTCGAACAAACTCCGAAGATTCGGATAAGATTGATTTCTATTCCAATACATTTTTTTAATTTACTATATTTTTAAAAGCATTTTTTAGTGTAGATCTTGAGGTAATTGTTGCCGCTTTTTTCGCCTACAGGTGATGTTTTCCCTTTGCAGCCTAGGTCGCGAATAAATAATTTTATTTGTGAAATGCAAGTATCGCTCGTCCCCATATCATTCTAATTCTTCCCGTCCATCATTCACTGAAATCCCTTGTTCGTTGCTCTTATAAATTACTTTATCACTGGAAATCCAAACTGACTTAATTAACTCACAGCCTTTTGTCATCCCCATCCCGTTTGCCTTCGATAATATTCTATTGCTATGACTCCGTATCCTCCTCACTTCTCCCAATATATTTGAAAATTCTTCTCTAGTCTCCGTGTCTGTCGACCTCCTCCATTTTCAATAGCCTCCACATGCTCGACGCTCATCCTTCCGTCGCAAAGATCACGTTTCCGATCCACAAATTACGCCCTGTGCTCCGTATTAAAACCTCCCTTATACGTAATGCTCCTCCCTCTCCTCGAAGCGCACCCCCTTCCCACATCCCCTTCCCCCTGCCATCACCTATTTACCTCCCTCCCCTCGCCCGTCCCTTCCTCCGCCCCTTGCCAACCCTCCGACCATCTCCTAGCTACACGGCCTTCACAATTACCCTCATCACGCCTCGCCCGAAGGGGCGCTGCTCCGTGAGCGAGAAAATGACACCCCTACTCCCTCGCCTTCCCTCTTCTTCTCCGCTCTACCTACCTCTAGCCCTATTTCCATTCCCAGCCCTGTCTCGAATGCATCATGCAACTTGATTCAACCTCCAACGTTCTGATTAGCTGAAAAAAATAGTTTTTTTCGCGATCATCTGCACGCGTTCTTTAATCTTGGGCTTCCCAACTCCCTCGATCTCCTCTGTCAATACTTTGATTGCTCAGGAGTCGTCCTCTAACATCTAATTCTGGAAAAATTTCAAAAACATAAATCGCTATTCCGTAAAAACTATTTAAGTGATATGGTATGCAAAATATTAAATTTATATGTAAATAATATGATATTTTCTATGTGATCTTGGTTTTCCCTCTTCATTCAGAGGGAATAAAGTTAAAGGATGGCGAAGAAATTAACCAAGAGCGTAGTCGATTTTCATTGTGGCGCAAAATAATTGTTTGAAAACTCCGTGATATGGAAGCATTCCCTTAAAATAGATACCAGAGCAGCATTTCACGGCATACAAATAAGAAAGAAAGGAAGGATAAAGGGAACAACTGACTGCCATATGCACTGTCACACCCCCGTCTACGTGCACTGACTTAAAGGACACTTTTGATTATCCATGTGAAAAAATTTTGCACTTTTCCAGAGACTTTATTGTAAGATACAACGCGTTTCACCGACTCCAGGCGTCCTCTGGCACAAATTTTGTTCACATGCAGCAGTTGAATATACACGCTTAGGATAGGGAATGATGATGCCGATAGTCGGTGGAACGCGTTGTATCTTAAAATAAAGTCTGTGGAAAAGTGCCAAATCTTTTAACATGGATATCACACAATTCCACGAGATGAAGACAGAAACCGTCCAGTATAGACACTTTGATCAGCTGAAATCTGTCTGCAAAATATTCCGCAAGCCTTCAAAAGAATGTGTGGAGAGAGTGAAGCTTAGGTCAGCCATTCATGCATCAGTGCCCACTTAGGCAGTATCTTCATCGTCGTTTTTTTTTCAATTTGAATTCATAATTGATTACTGCAACTCTCCATTCTTCTGTATTGAGTGTCGGTCCCCCCTCACCTTCTTATAGCTTCTCTGTTTCAAGTACTTTTTCATTTTTTCCCGATGCATTGGTTTCAATTGGTCTTGGTCTTTCTCGCGGGATCTTCTCTTCAATTTTTCCCATCTGTTACGTTTCTAACCAATCCATTGTGCCCCAAGGTGTTTCCAATCCATTTAGCCCTTCTTCGCCATAGCGTTCTCTCCATGTGGTCCTTTCTTCTCCTGCTCCTCGTCTTTTACATGCTTCCTCTTTCCTCACTCTTTCTGTCTTTGTCAATCTTACTTAATCTCATCCAAACGCCATGTTTCATAGACTTCTATCTTTCTCCGGTCCCATCATTTTCCTATACTCCATTCTCTAATCCGTTGAGAATCATTCTTCATACAAACGTTTTGGCCAACTGCTTCCTTGTTTGCAACCTTCTTTTCGTTTCCTCTTCTTCATAGTATTAATAGTATTTAGGGTAGGCGACCGACAGCTAAGGTCATTTGCGCCATTAGGGGTGGGCAGGAAAGGATGACGGGTGAAGAGAAGCCCGGCGTCGGCATTATCCTACTTGTAAGCCAAGGGGTCCGCAGCTTAACGTCCTATCCGACGGACGGCGTACTCACTCAAAGTGCCCTTCAAAAAGCACCTCAAGTAGGGATTGAGATACCACTGAAAAATATTCGACGCCGCCGGTATTCGAACACGGGCAGGAAGCCAGTACGATAGCCACCGCCCCATCTTGATCCCCCTTTGTCTTTATGAACTCCTTAACCCTGAGCTATACTTCACTTTAGGTCGCACAAACTCCTCTCATCTAAAGCGATAGTATACTGTCCAGACAGATGAGGGGCTCCAACTTGCCCTTATTTTACTCTTAAATTTGTGATACTGCCCTCCAGCTCACTAGGATTTAAAGTTTTCTTCTTGATGATGCTCGTATTATATTATTGAAATTCTTGATCCATAATCTCCAGTGATAGTCACCACCTTGCGAGTTTCTCATTCCTCACTTCGGTTATCAAATTTTTATTTCCTTTCATCGTCCTTCTATGCTTGTCCGCTTGTGTATGGATATAAATAGTTTATTTATCTCTTTATTTCCCCCCACCAGACGCCCCTGTGGCGGCTTTCGGGGTATTATGTAGGTATTATGTGTGTAGATCACATTATTTATAACAGCTTTATCAAACAATAGCAATGTTTTAGCTTATTCCTAATGGCAGTAATATAATTCAATGATGTGGCAGTGCATTGCCCATATTTAAAAAATGCAAATAATCTATATTTGTGCTCTATATAAACTCATGTCCCCTTACAAACATACCTACGCGTTTCTGAATTCTGAAAGAAGGGGTATGGGGTATGGAAAATGTTAGATTTTGTTTTTTGGAATAAAAATTTAGGTTACAGTGTTAATTTTTTTTTATTTTTTCATTTTGTTACTTACACAAGGAAGGCCCCTACTACAACATGTGAATTTCGCACTCCGTGCAGGGCTTGATATCATTAGGTGAGCTCCACGCAATCTGTAAAACCAAACCTTCGGGTATGTTACCGTGGAATTTTTGGCATATCGTCCGAGCATGGTACTACCAAGGTCGTAGCGCATGTTGCACATCCTGGTCGTCGACTGTTTCGAAACCCGTGACGTCACTTTGATTATTTGGAACTCTTTCGCAATATTTCGTTCCTAAACCCATGGTAACAGATGTGGAATGCATTTGTTGTAACTCTTTTCAATTTTTGTGGTTGTATTTACCATCGTCCACCTGCGCGCCTCGTGCCTATGCCTATTTGCGCCGAATGTGGGTCTTGTGAAAATGTCAAAAATGGCAGGGGTGAATTCTATTCGATTTCCTCCTCATCCTTTGACAGGTACGAAGGCAAAATTTTTGATGATACATCATCATCAATATTGTAATCCTAGGATTGGTTTATTGTAGCCTCCATTCCACTCTATTTAATGTCAATTCCCTCAATCCCTGATACCTTTACACCCTTCTTAATTTTTCCTGTGTACATGTCTCTTGGTATTACTCGTGGAAACTTCCCTTTTATTTTTCCTTCTATTATATTTCTAATCAATCCATTGTGCATCAATGTATTTCCGATCCATCTATTTCTTCTTTGCCATAGAGTTTTCCATATTTTCCTATCCTCTTTTGCTCTTCTATATACCATTACCTCGTACCTTACTTTGTTTGACAATATGATCTTCAGCATTCTCCTCCAGCACCGTGTTTCCAAGGCTTCTATTCTTCGCTGGTCCACTTTTCCAATGTCCCAAGTCTCGGTACCACAGAGCGCCATGCTCCACACGAAAGTCTTGACGAATTGCTTCCTTGTTTCCTGTCTTAGGTTCTTTGAACCTAGTAATTGTCTCTTCTTCATGAATGCGTTCTCCGCCTGATGCTGGTCAAACTTCTTCCATCCCATGTTATGTTGCTGCCCAGGTAGATGAAGGATTCCACTTGCTCTAGTTTCACCCCTCGCATTGTGATATCTGCATTCAGCTTCTCTCTTCCACACTCAAGGGTTTTAGTTTTTTTCTTGTTAATGTTCACATTATATTCCCCCAGTACTTGATCCAGAGCACTTAGAGTTGCCTGCCAGTCCTCTCGCGTTTCCACCACTACTGCGATGTCATCTGCAAATCGGAGCATGTTGATGTCTTCTCTATTTACCATGACCTCTTGGATACCCAACTCTTGTGTTTCTTTTATCGCCTCCTCAAGGTATGCGTTGAATATTGCTGGCGAGAGGTTACATCCTTATCCTTTTCTGGAGGAAGTTCTATATCCATGATGGTGTTGTGATATTGAATGATTCATGTCGTGGCTAAGTAAATATGTTATGAACTACATATTACTGACTATTAATTTTTAAATGCATTGTTTTGTATCTTCAATTGCACTGCAAATGGGACACTTTTGGAATCGTGCACTAAAAGTAATGTTAGAATTAGTCCTCTATGTATTAGTCCTCGTATATACTATATATCATTTCCTTCGTCCACACGCAAGACCATCTTCCTCTGCAGACAGAAGCTGTCCGCAGAGGAAGGTGGTCTTGCCACCGAAAATTCTGGAATACCTGTGAGTTAACTTTTTTATGTGTTTTTCTATATTTTAGTTAGTCATCTCGCTGCTTCATTTTAATTATATACTGTATACACACATATATATATATATATATATATATATATATATATATATATATATATATATATATATATATATAAATGGTCGCGCTAGTCGAGAGGGTAGAGCGTTGGGCTGACCAGAGGGTTCCGGGTTCGATTCCCGGGTAAGTTTCTGGGCACCTGTAGTTCCACCCAAGCAATGTGATTTTTTTTGTTGCCAGATCGTCCTGGGAAACCATAACCGGCACAGGGAAAGGAACTGGCCCCCCTGACCTGATGTGTGAATTTCACACGCCGTCGGGCTTAGTACTGGGTTAGCTCTACCACCATCTACCAAACCGACCTTCGGGTTAATTACTGTGTTTATATATATATATATATATATATATATATATATATATATATATATATATATATATATATATATATATATATATATATATAGTTTGGATGTGAATATAATTATAATAAGTTCATCAATTTGCTTGAAAATGAAACACCGCGGATATTTATATGAATATCAAGATTGTTCTGCGATTGCAATATTGAATAAAAAATGCTAGTGTTTGTCGTTGTTAGCGAGGAGCGCATGACAACCTTGCTTTTGTTATTTCTCAACTTTCTCCTTCTCTCTTTCGCCCTCTCTCCTTGTTCGTGGAATTGCGTATTATTACCTGCCACCCCTGATCGCCGGCCCTTGGCGTGGACGGCGCAGTGGCACGAGTCGGGTAACGAGACGGTGGCAATGAGCACGCTGACGCTGGTTCCTTCGCCCGAGGACGACCGGCAACTCCTCAAGTGCCACGTGCACAACCCCTCCATCCCCTCGTCCGGCATCGACGACTCCTTCGCTCTCAACGTACTCTGTAAGTGTCACCAATTGCACCGCATGTAGCATGTATGTACGTGGAAGTACACACAACTCGTTTCCCTAGTATTATTATTATTTAAATTTTGTTAAAATTAGGCAAATGGCCTGGTGGAAACGGTTTATTGATGCACCCTTTTAATGCAAAAGAAGAACATGCATGTATGTGAAACTAAATGCATTTTAAAACAATGGAACCTAAAGATTCTATTATTTCCCAACCGTACCTATACCATCACTTATGGCTCAGGTTCACATCATACAGAACAACATCACACTCCATCCAAAATCACACACATTTCTGCATATTGCCCCTTCCAAAATCACGCACCGTGATGGCACGACACACCTTTACGTTCCAACTTCTCAAGCCATCCACATCATGTACAGAACAATATTGTCAATAAATGAGATTATATAATAATCACCGGGGGCTATAGTGTATTACCCAGTCCTTTGTCCCGAGGCTGGTTTGCATCTATTCTTAAAACTCTTAAAATTTTGATGGAAAGGGCTCAAACAACCCTCCAGGTAGCTGGTTCCATTCAACCCAACTCGGTTGCGGTGGATCATGAAAGTTGATATAATTTATCCGTTTAATATTTTATAATTAACACGGCTACAGATTAGGTGTTAGTGGAGCACTGCAGGAATTTTTGACGGGCGTACATACAGATGCATATGTTTAATGTTTACAATATATAATTACAGAATAACTGAAGACATGCCTGATAGTATCTCGTCACTCCATAAGTCTAGGAATAAATCCTAAGAAGAAATGGGCATTAGTAATAATAACAATAGAAATATAAGAGGACTATTTTCCCGTGATTTCATTGTCTAAAGATATTATCTAAGGTGAAAGAGAACGGCAGTTTTTTAAAAAGAAGTCAAATAATGATAGTCTTATCAAAATGTCGCCGAATTATTCGTTGTCTGCGCATCCTTGATAGTCGTTGAAGAGGAACTGTTTTCTACCGATGGAAAAGCCGTCCCTTAAACACGCCATCTTGGCGTTTTGATTTACCATGAAGACTATAAGCGTTGTTCTTGCCGTGGATACAACTGGGAGAAACTGTCATTGAGCAATAAAAGTTTTAGAAGGGACACGCATTTCAGTTACAGAAATGAAGTAAGCAGTTTGCTTGGAGAATAGTTCCTGAATCAGTTATTTTTTTTTAATGCACACATGTAGATAATATAAACGTCGCTACAAAGGCTATCACAATTGAAAGTATCACGCGAACTTTTATGAAATTTATGTCTACGGTCCGACAACGAGATCTGAGGATAGTTTCACCTCGCTTCAGGGATCCCACCATAAAAAGTTCATACTAGGGTGAATCAAATTAAAAACTAAAAATTTAAATCTTTCTTATTACGCCATTTCTTGAATGCTAAAGGTTTTCACTGGTACAATTGTCATCCAATTGGCGTAAAATAGATTTATTTCAGCGCTTTGATATTTCACGGATACCTCTACAAAAACTTCAGCTTTGACTGCTCTAAAAGTCTCTGCCGTCACAACACCCCCGTGTGTGCCTGACCTGGTCGAGGGGAAATGGTGTTACGGAAATGGCACCATTTAAGAACATGTAGTCCAGGCGCCATTGCTGTCAAAGTGGAATAGGTGAATCACCATTCTCTACTTTTATTCGTGGATGAATTCCGATGCTCCATCCTCCCTACTTCTGAATAAACGAATTAGAAGTCGCTGTCTCCCTGTGGTGAATGCTGAAGATGGAGCGGCCATGTTCATACTATTTTTGCACGTTTTTTTTGCGTGCAGGTGTCATGCTTCCAGCAGTAGACCACTCATCAAACCACGTTTATCATATTGGATTACAAAATTTGGTATCGGTACTATGGTTAGAAATTGAAGTCTTAAGGCTTTCACCCGCCTGGCCTTCGCACGTTAGGAACTGACCAGTATAAAAATTCTCTTGGACGATTAATGCGGTGATTTATGTTTAATAACACCCAGCATTACACATGCCGAATACACGCAACTTATAGTTGTTTACTGGAGAAAAACATTCCCAGGGGCAATTATAGGCCTCCAGATACTCTCCTGTGTATGCTTTCCTCTGCGAAGTTGGTGGAGACACCGCCGTTGAAAGAAAACACAGGTCGCCTTCGCATCAATGGTCTAGAGGGAAATCAATCCCGTGCCAGGAACCAGCTCAGCCCTCACACGCAAATCAAGAGATCACACTGGATCACTCGGCGTGCTCTACTGGGGATATTATTCCTGATCACGCTAGGGACCGACTTCGAAAGAGTGCATATATACATAAATATATATATATATATATATATATATATATATATATATATATATATATATATATATATATATATATATATTTATAGGTATATACTGTATATGCATATTTTTTAATTTATATATCGAAGGTGTAGAAACGCTCACGAGAGCAATATAACACTTGGACAGTAGAACATTTTTCCTCAGCGCAGGCACTTTCGTCCTAACAAAAAATGCATTTATTTACAAAGCAGTCTTCACCTGCAAACCAAAGGCGCAGCGATGGGAACGAGGATGGCACCATCATACGCCGATTTTCTCACCTTGGGTCATCTTGAAGAGGCCTTCCTTTCGCAATAACCCCTCCAAACACTTTCCTGGGTCCGCATTATAGTCGGCGTAAATGAGGGAAGACTAACTTGACAGATTTCACTAGAATTTCAATTTTTCACGACCATGGTTTTGTCGCAAGACAATATCATACTACGAAACCATGGTCGTGAAAAATTAAAATTATAGTAAATTTGCGAAGTCAATTTTCCCTCTTTACTACGTCTGGTATGAAAGACTTCCACTTAGTGACGGCTGAGACAGTATCTTATATCTGCTTAATAGATGGCATTTTCCTCCTCTGGACACATGAGTTGGAGTCCTTCAAAGATTTCTTATCGCCCCTAATTCTTCTTTCACTGTCAAATTCACTTCTCCTATTTCTGACTCCACCATCACCTTTTTTGTCATATATTTTACTCCACAACCACAAATTCGTCACTTCGGCACATACCAAACCTACTAACCATCAGCAATACCTACATTTTACTTGCTGCTGCAATACTCAGACCAAACGCTCGATTCCCTCTCGATCCGCGGATATTGAATTTGCAACTCCACAATCTCTCTCCATAAATACCTTCACAATGAACTCCACAAACGCGGTTATCGAGAAATGCTTCTACAAAATAAAACCCGCCCTTTCACCAGACGATACGCAGTATAGAAAAACAACCCCACATCCAACGCAGGACTCACAGATATGCACCACCTATTTCCCAGGATTACACAGACTGAAAACCTTTCTTAAGGAACTGTTTCCTATTTTAGCACGATAATGAGGCTACCCCATCTCCACTGCCCCGATGCCCCTCTCTCGCATACAGAAGACCCACCAACCCTTTGGCACCCCCCCCTTTGACAAATTTCTTCATCGTGTCGCGACTTGCAAACGCCCCGATGTAAAACATGCCCACTCATCAGACCTGCTCCCCTCTCCGCGAAAAAAAACGGGAAAGAGAAGCGTAGTGGAAGATGCAGTGCGAGAATGGAATGCTTACGCAGTTATGGTGAAATATGTACATGCGTTTAACAGGAATGTGAAAGCAAGTACTGTCAGGAAGTAAGAAGAGAAAATCTGTGCTAACAATCAGACATAAGTCAGTAAACTTGTTACCTGAACCAAATAAGATTCAGGAGAGATGGAAGGAATATACTATATATGCCTTCATAACTATTAATATTCTACTATTACGATAACTACTTCCCTTTTAAATTTGTTTTTGATACCGATCAATACGTAATTTTATGGCTCAAAAGTTTTTTATTAAATTTCAGTCCTAACCCAATTTATTGCAATATTTTTTACTTCGCACTTTAACTCAATTTCATAGTAACTCACTTTTTCTCAATTTTTTTTCAAATGCCAACATATTAACGCCATTTCAAAACGGAAAGACAAAACATCTTGAGGAAAGTAATCTCTCAAAAGCGGAGGATAAGATGGCATGGAACATGATAGGACATCATTCATGAGGCGCTTTGAGAGTCAAAGGTCAAAGAGGATCGATCGGATTTCTCACTTATTTTTACGCGCATATTGAGAAAGTACTTACTTTTACGTACTTACGAAGTTCACGTATTGAGGGAGGTTTGGCCCACAGATAAGCTTTCCCTTCTAGGGCTAGATCAATCATTTTCTTGCACCGAATAACCAAGAGGGCTTAAAGTTTCAAGAAAATCCCTAGGAGTCGTTTTCGAGAAAATTATGTGCAAGCGTGCAATTATGGCTTTCGTATACGTAAAAGAGAGACCATTCAATTCATATCGGTGTCGTGAAAAACGCCTCCGTGTCGTTCATTGTCTAGGCTCCTCTTCCGCTTGCCTGCGCTTGTCCGCTTGGCCGGACAAGCGCAGACCCGGACCCGGCACGCGTTTGAATTTGCCAACTCCCTCCCGCCCGGCGCTTCCCCTCTGTCCCCCTGCCCTCAGGGACCACCCCTCTCGCAGCAAACTCGTGTCATAGGTCGCTGCGGCGGGTCCCGACGCGACGGCAGCTCGTATTTTCTGCCGCATCGGTATTTCGGTACCCCCGCTGGAGGGGAGAGGGGGAGTCGGCCTAGATATCATTAGCAGCCCATGGGAAGGGGGAGGGGAGTCGCGGAAAACTACTCCCTTTCTTCCCTTGCTCATGACCAATTGCCTTCACGAGGGAGGTTTCTATCATATAATTATTTCTTTGCGTGATTGTCAGTTGAAATTTGGAAAAGGGGAGCTGTACTTTCAATGATAAGTTCACAGATATCATATATTATGGATCTTGAATAAATGATCAAGTGTTTCAATGCAACAATTTCAGAGTGTAAAAATAATTCGCCTTTTATTTCGTCACAACATCTTTTTCCGTTAAAGCCCCCAAAATTTCAGTTTTTAAGAGGATGCCTTGACAGCTTAACCGGCTAAAGCACTCGGTCGGACATTGATGGAATCGGGTTCGCATCCCGGTCAAGGCGTATGATTTTCTCATTCTGAAATTATTGAATTGAAATGCATATTAGCGCCATCTCCCGCAGGTTCTTTGACAATGAACCTGTGGTTATTATCTCGCATATATTTACTTTTTTAAGGGTGACGCCTCGAGAAAACAAACGCTACTGAAAACCGAATCGTGCCGATTAAGCATTTAAAAAAAACCGTATTTCATAAAGTGTTCAAACAAAGTTTTTCTTTCTTTCTGATCCCTTTCTGAGAAATTCTGCAAAGTCTATTCTGAAGCAGTGAATATTAACCTAAAAATGCACGTCATTTATTTATCGTTGGCCGCATGAGATGGTCTGATTTAACCATCGGCCAGTAAACGGTTATATTCTCACGTGTCTAAGGAAAGAAGAAGGCCCTTAGGAAGGACCGCCCCTTCCGAAGGAGGCAGCCAATAGGAATTAGCTGGAGAAATGGTAACCATTACATATTGTGAATGTGTAGCGCTAAGGAAGCATGTGCGAAATTATTTAGGCTGCACTGAGAATATTACGCCTTGTCTACATCATGGGAATATATTACCGTCTAACTTTATTTAACTGTGTCTTTTAAGTGTGCTTCATATGTTTATATTCGTACTCGAAATTTAGTGGCGGCACCATCAATAGCAGTTTTGAAAACAAATTATAATGGCCAAATTCATGATCAATTGTGTCCTTCAGGCTCCTGCTTTCAAAGAAAAATTCGAAACGAAGCTTTTTCACGTGAATTCATGTCACGTTTCTTTGCAGTTAGAGTACATTTTCCGTGCCACTGGCGAGTCTCCATTATTTTCTCGAATCATATTATTACTTCGCGTTCGTAATATTTCTTTAAAATTATATAATATTGATGTGAAAATATAAAATACATATTCCCTTTTGGTCGCCCTTTTGGAGACTATTGGGTTGACACAAACATTATCAACACATCACTGGGAAAGACGAGGAATACTTCTCCATAAAAAGCGCACGATGGCCATATTAGTATTAAATTAAATTGTCCATCCCCCATTTGAGTGCCGATTCGTCCGTCAGTGAAACGGAACATCAATTTGAACCCACTGACATCTTCCTCTTCAGTAATTTAACTTGGAAAATCATCTCAAGCTATTTACCTTTAAATTTATTTTATTTTTTTTTATTTTATTCAGTATTAGTCCGAAAACAGCACATTTTGGCCTTTACATCGAACTATTAACAACGATAACAATGGTCACATTCACAAACACCCAAGCCCTAGGTGGAGGAAAACTCACCCAGGCGGGAATCGAACCCGCGACCCTTGGAATGGCAGACGAGGACGTCTGCCATTCGAGGTCGGCAAAATTGCTAACAAGGGTCAAGTTTAATAATCTACACGATTTATAAAAATTAAAACGTACATTTCATTGTTCAGGTATTATAATTTTAGTAATTTAGTTACAAGTTCTTTCAGATATTTTGAGTTGGAAGTGTATAATCTTAACTCACTAGTGGCATAAAATGTTTATCATTGTGCTTATTTTTTTAAATATGACTATATAGGTATATGTGCAATGTTTTGAAGCGTCATAAATATCGAATTTTCAATATCCTATTTTATTAGCAAACATTTCATATGATAAAAAAGCGCGTAACTGATCTCACGGAATTTTTTCCACATTTCAGTGTTGAAATTCAACATTATAGTAAACTTTTAATTTCAAGTTATTGCTATAGAAAAATAAGTATTTTAGTCAGATGTTTTTCCACGATGTGCATGTTGACTCAAAAGTGAGAACGGATGAATGTTCCTTGTCAAATGACTCGCCCTGAGCATCACTCGTGAGTGCGGCTCCTCGCCCTGCGGGGTCAGTCTTTCAGGAGGGACCCGGAACTGAAATCCCTTTGGCTCGGCGCCAGTGCTCTGAACCTGTCTCTTTTCCCTTTTGACGCAGATCCGCCGCAGGTGTCGCTGCAGTTGGGCAGCACGCTCAACCCAGACGACATCAAGGAGGGCGACGACGTCTACTTCGAGTGCCAAGTCCTCGCCAACCCCAAGGAGCACAAGATCACGTGGCTGCACGAGGCAAGTCTCACAGCAACCCTCCCACCCATGCGCGAAAGCCACTCAAAGGGCGCGCCCACGAGAATACGTGTTATTGTAATATACATATGCATACGAGCTGGCGTGTATATATATATATATATATATATATATATATATATATATATATATATATATATATATATATATACATATATATACTCATTTAAATAGAAACAGATATAAGGGAAAGGGATAGGAACACACTCAAAGGACGAACACAGGAGAGGTGGGGAAGGCGGAATCCAGCAGATCACGAATGTAAAAATATTTCCTAGACCGGGTTTTGAACTCCGGATCTTTCCACTTTCCGGGCGGACGCACTTAACCACTTGAGCTATCCAGGAAACGTAATTTACACTGAGTGTAAATTTACAACATTTTTACATTCGTGATCTGCTGGATTCCACCTTCCCCACCTCTCCTGTGTTCGTCCTTTGTGTGTGTTCCTATCCCTTTTCCTTATATCTGTTTCTATATAAATGAGTATTTTTTCGCCGCTTGGCGCGATTTCGTGTTTGAATGTGTATAAATATATATGTTTATATATATATATATACACACACACATTCAAATTCATATATATATACACACGCACATGTATGTAAAAAATATATGTATAAACACACAGACATATGGTATATGTACTATGTATGCATACAGATATGGGTATACATATGTGTGCACACGCACATAAATAAAAGACAAAATGAGTCCTGGCAACGACGGGACTCGGCCGAATCGACCGTGTGTCGTGCCCGGAGTGCCAAGGCTTCCGCGGTCATCATCTCACGAAATCCTTGCGAAGCAAAACCGGCAGCAGCAGCGCTGAAGACACATAAAAGGTACGAATTGGTTAGAATTGGAACATGGAATGTTAGAACAATGTGGACAACAGGAAAATTAGAGCATATAAAATGGAAGTTGGAAAGAGTTAATATAGATATTTTTGGTTTATGCGAAGTGGGGTGGAAGGATAGCTGGAATTACTGTAGAGATAGTTGTAAAGTAATATACAGAGGAGGGAACGAGAGCCAACGAGAGGTTGCCATAGTATTAAATGAAGAGGTAGGAGGAAGCGTAGTCAACATAGAACAAGCAACGGATAGAATATTACTAGTAGGGATAAAAGCAACACCGACGAACTTGTCATTTTTCAATTATACAAGCCACCAACCAATCATAAGGAGGAAGAAGTCGATAGGGCATAGGATCAGTCCAACGGTTTTGGAACAAGGAATGTCCGCGGGGAGAAAGCAATTGAGTTCTGCAGGAGACAGGGTTTAGTCATCACCAACACTTGGTTTAGACACCACAAAAGACGTAGGTATGCATACATGCAAAATTCCGGGTGACTCATAAAGATATCAGTTAGATTATATGATGATTAGGCACAGATTTGAGAACAGAGTGATATCTTCATACAGTTTTTCAGGAGCGGATGCGGACTCTGACCACAATTTAGTAGTCATGAAGCATAGCATCCGTTTCGTAAAGATAAGGCAGAGTAAGGAAATGGAATGTCGAAGCATTGTCTGGATTGACAAGGAAGGTGCATATAGTATATGTAAATAAGTGAACGTGTGTAGGTGTGATAATTGCGATGTCACAAATTTTAACTCTCCGCGAACACATGATGATCGTCTGTCGAAGATTAACTACTTCGTCGGGTGTTACCGCAGGAATGTGACCTACATGAGGGGCCTGTGCCCCCCCTCCTTCCAGGTGGAAGATTCCCGCTCGATGGCGCTGCGTTCATTACGGCGGAATTCCTAGCCGCCGCGAGCCTCGGCTCGCCGCCGGCTCGCGGCAGAATATGGCCGCTGAGCGCACGCACACCCGCCCGTATGTATGCCTGTATCTCATGACGTGGATCACTTGGAGGATCTCGTTGAGCATGTGAGTGAGGAGAAATACGTGCATGGCTGAGTAGGACGGAGTGCTAGTGGCATGGAGACAGGAGATAGCGGGTACCTTTAACTTGGGATGTGTCGCGGGGTGAGAAAGTCGGAGGGGAAGAGGCTCTATTGTGGGGAAATGGGATATATTGACGCCGACAGGCACATATATTATGGCTGTAATTCATTTTTTCTCTTATTTTAATTGATGATATTTTTATTTTATTTGCTTTTTCATTTTTTTGTTTATGTTCTCATTTCCAGTCCATTATTCAATTTATTTTAATCGTTGAATGGACCCACATTCATTCCATCGTTTTTTATTTTTTCCTTTCCTTATTATTTTTAATGAACGGAAGGAATATCTCCTAATATCACAGAAGTCACTTATTGAGGAACCGATTCGTTTCACTTTGTAGTGACATGTGGGTGTTACCTTATTTGCAATTGCTACTACGGCGCTTCTGGGATTGACATGCCAATAATCATCGGTCTAGAATCACCGATTATGAATGAGCAAATTTTATCAAATGATAAATAAATCCAAAGAGAATGCAAAATGATCACGTGTTGCAACTTACCTATAGTCTGTAGCATTGATTTTTATTTTGAAAAGTAATATGGCGTTATTCCAATGCCTTTGCATTTAAACGCATTCGTGTTCCACGTAATTAAACGTTTTTAAATGAACTTCAATATTATTAATTACTGAAACTGTGGTGATTAATTTATTATTTCGCGTTAAAATGAAGTGTCACTGTTCTTTGGACAATTTTGTAATCGTTTCTCAAAATGAGTAATAATTAGCAAAACCTGGAAGTATGACTTTTACCTCATCTTGCGAACTCTATTTCTTTATTTTTTCAAGAGGTTTTGCTTCCCTTACGAGCACCGGTTGTTAAATGCCTATTGTGAATATCACTCCTGAGTGTGTGAAGTAATTTGGGAGCCTGGGAACTTCCAAACATAGAGAATTCTTGTTCTTCTTCTGGAGCAAAGGGTGAATACCGAGGGTTTAAGTGCCGGAAGCGATCAGTAGATGCTCTAAAATATTTTGCATTGTGCTCTTTCTTAAACGTTTCCGCGAGTGATTTTCGCTGGAATTTCTTATGTGCTTGATTTTTGCTTTTTGGGCTTGGACAGTGAATATAACTGCCAAGAGATTACATATAAATTTACTTATTTCCTTGAGCTTTAAGATAACAAAGTAAATGTATCTTTGTGCCATTGCATTGATGTGGTCCATCCAAAACCTACCTTCACGGGTAGAATACCAATGATAATATTAAAAATAAAATACTGAGTATTTATTGAGAACCCAGAGGAGAGTTGTGCTCTAATTTCATTTCCAAACCCATGAGCCAATTCATTTTCATCCACCCAAAAGCACATGATTCTGAATAAAATGGCAACCTATTTGTCCGCCGTTGAAAGTGATGCTTCCTTCGGGTGTCGCCTGGTGGGCAACATGGCACATTTTCTGCTCAATTCTCACAACTTTTTTCTCTCTATTTCTCGCCGATTGGTTTTCTTCGTTCCCTCCACCTCTTTCACTCTCTTCTCTAAATTTAAATGTGGTGTTAAAGCCATTCAAAAATCCGTAATGCCTGTAGGAAGACAACATTTGAAAGTAACGTCTTCATCCTTAGATGTATAACTTTTCATCAGTCATGACTTTATTCGTAGAATCATCTTAAGATTGAGTTAAAAGTCTTTATAATTTAACCGAGTTGATACTGTTTTCTTGAATTACCATGCGATTGGCATCTCTGCCATAGGGTATATGATGCTCATTGCATACCTACTCGCACACATGGCACATTGAACAAACATAAAATAGTGTGCCTAATGCTTTCAGTACATGATATTTTCAATGAAGGTTCTCTTCATAGGTGTATTGGAGCGTCTTAATTAAAGCGCAAAGTTTTAATTTCTCCATCAGCATGGACTACCTTTAAGTCTCGAGCGTGGCTGTGGTTTACTAGAGTAAGGAGGAGCTGTATTGGGAGAGCGGGCGAAGGAGGGAGGGGGCATTTTCAGGGTGAACGGCGTTCCCGCGTGGTGTTCCTCAATTCCGGAGGGGAGGTGGGAAGTGTGCTGCCGCGGGAGCAGGCATTCCTCTGGCTACCCAAATGGGGCGGGAGGGTGGGGGGGAGGACCTTGTTCATCAGCGAGGATCTCCAGTGACTCGCCGCCTGCTGTAGTCTCTCTGCCCCCCCCCCTGGCCTCCGTCCCCGCAACGAGGGGGGGGGGGGCGGTAATGAGGGCCCCCTTCTGCCGGATTCCTCAGTCGTCGCGAATTGTCGCGGGGGGCGTCAAACACACGGGTGGCGGGCCCGATACCTCGATCGATACATCGCTCCGACCTCAAATTCGGAACGAAGCGATGCATTATCGATGAATACGTGGGCCTAACCATGCGCGCCTCCCCTGCAAAATGCGCAGAATTCCGGTAGTCGGGAGCAAATAATGAAGCGAGGTCGCTTCGGGAAATCGTGTCATTTCATTTTAGCGTTCATTGCATCGCTGGTAGTCGCCGCATTTAGTTTTAAAATTGTTATTTACCACTGGAATTTTAAAAAATTAACTAAATGCAAGGTTTACCACATCAGATCGTATGAATTACAATGGTACACCATTAATATCAACCGTATTAAGTGCCAATAAATATCAACAAGTACCTTTTCATGAGTAGTATGCATTAAATAATTAGGTATATTATACAAAATCGTTAATAATGTCGTAGTAAAAATAATTAAGCCGTGGCTTTTGTGCAAATGGTGATTGGAGAACAAAATTGTTATTTTTACATTCAATTGGTATGTAATTGGTATCATTACATCTATACCCGTTACTTTATTAGGTGTGATTAACAAATTAGCCGTTTTGATTCACTTTTTTGTGTAAACAGATAGTTTATTGCTTCTTATTCTTCAAAGCCAGAAAGTTCGTCTGGGGGTTATAATATTCCAGTTGTTGTTATGATGAAATAATTTCCATTTTTCTCTCTCTTCAATAAATAATAACAACATTTATATCTATCGGATGAATATTATTCAATAAAAACTAAAATATGATGAAACTGTTATAAACTAGGAGTTGTGTAAAAAAAAGAATTAGATAACGAAGCAGGAGTATCATTGCCATCATATTTCAACCACACAATATACAGTATGACCCGATAAGGAAAACAAAACACATATATAGCAGTCATTGTGATTGTAAATACGACGCGTAATATAATAAATCTAGAAAATAAGTACGCAAAGAAATATGCAATATCTTCCCCGAATGGAAGAAATTTGGCAGATCCGAAACGAAAAGAAAGTTAAACCAAAAAGGCATATCCTGAAATCAACAACCAAAGGAACCTTCTCAAAATCGATTCATGGAAATCCAAAACACCAATCCTTATATATGCTTAAACCTAATCAAACCGATAGTCTACAACACCTACTCATCAACAGGAGAATTTATGACTCACTCGGTTGACCCAGAAAAGAAAACCTAATTTCACTAATGATACTCGTTCGCGAATGTTTATTTGGCGTCGAAATCAGAGCAATCAAGCCTCTCTCTTACGTTTAACCGCTTCAAAGCATTGGACAATTTCGGAACTTTTGGTATTTTTTAGTTTTCTTGTGGATTTGCTCATATTTTGTTTTTTATTTCCTCTTTCGACCACGACTGTGTTTGTAAAAATTGGGACGTAACCTTAACTCAGGAATGATCGCAAAAGTTGAGAAGGATTTCCTTATTTACTATTTAATTCTTAACTTTTTTAATTTATGTTCGAAGTAAAGAATCGTTTTCTTCAATTGTTTCAGGCTTCACTTCGTGGAAGTATTTAATATCCATACTAAAAAGATATAATAAAATATATAATATATAATAATATATAATAAAAATACATAATAATAAAATAAATATACATAAAAACATATAATAAAATCTGTGGAAAAGTACGAGTCTTTCTTTTTAGTATGGATAATCGTTTTCTTCTTTATTCCACGGTTAGGCTCCGGCTCCACTCACGTACACCAACTGATGTCCTTGGTCTTCCGATTCCCCTCTTTCCCGACGGCTTACATTCTATATCTGCATTTCTTATTTTCTCTCCGGGCATCCACATTGCATGCTCTCACACTATGCTTTTGTTTTCTTCTATTCTGGTTTTGACATTGGATTTGAACACCGAGTTCTTCTTCTATGACTATATTCCTCATTCTATTTGCTTTGGTACAGCCTTTTACTGATCTGAGGAATTTCATTTCCAGCGTTTCTTTTTTTTTATGTGTCCTTTCTAGTCATGTCCCAGGATTCTGATACACAAAACACAGTGAAAGCTGTCATTTTTATTAACATTAGTAGTCTACCGGCTTAGGCTAGGTTTTTGATGGAAACTGACTCCACACATTATTGTACACCCAAGCCCCCCAGCTTTTATGGCATTAAAAATATCCCTACACCCCACACTTGATATTGTCATAACTCATTCTTTAGCCCTGCATACTTCCTACCTCCCTTAATTCCATTCAACATCCCTATTCTCCTGTTCCCTATGCCTTGCCTTCCCAGGATCCTCCTCTCCATCACCGTCTACAACACCCCATTGCCTCTCATTATGTATCTCCTGCACCCACCTGCCCTGCCTTCGAATTTCTGCCGACAGCCGTTTATATTACCCTTCTACCATGCCCTCAACGTCATCGATTGTTTTTCCCTTTTTGCCCTTAGCTGATATTTCCGTTCGCTTTTTCCAGGTGCTCTCCTCCATGCATGAAATAGCCAGATGCACATGTCGAATGCGTCCAGCTCTTCAATGTCTGTCTTCTCTTTGATTCAAACTTATATAAAAAGTTACGCATCAACGAAATGTATTCAATGCCTGCCGACTTCTTCGTGGCATTAATTTGACTTCTGTGGTAATATGGGTGATGTTTATTTATTTTATTTTTTTAATTTTCGTCAATCGCCGCTCCTCCATCACTCTCGCCTCTCACGGCAGTGCGGTCGAATGCTGCGCACGCCTGCGTTGATTTCTGTTTTCGATTTCTCTCTCCTTCCAGAGTCAGTTGCTGGTGCAGAACATGTCTGGGGGCGTGATCATGAGCACGCAGAGCCTGGTGCTGCAGGGAGTGACTCGGCACGACGCCGGTAACTACCGCTGCGTGGTGGCCAACTCCCAGGGCGAAACGTCGAGCGAGCAAGTCCGGCTCCGGGTGCAGTGTGAGTACCGGCGCGGTCGTCTGTCCCTCTCCCCAATGAGGGTGGGGGGAGGGGGGTCTCGATTGCGTGCGCTCCGTGCGCTGCGCAGTCTTCTCTTTGTGCCCTCGTGTTCAAAGGACGCTCCTTGCAAATGCTTTCCTTAGAAAAACACACCTTTGCTGTGTCCGATGGAAAAAAGCAGAGATAATAATAATTATATAATAATTATGATACGGTGAAAAGCTATCGTCTGCATATTAGTTGAAAGGTCATGGGTCAAGAGTAGGCGCCCTGGGTAAAACTTAAAATAAAATGCAACAAAATATATTAATATGGAGCGTAGATTTGTATGACTTGGAAACTTGGTCGTTTAGGCAAGATAATATGCGTGGATTGTAAGCCCATTTTAAGCCCATGTGGAGTGGAATGGAAAGTAAAACAAACGAAGAAGTTCTAGGTATGATGGAAGGTTTTTTTGGGAAAAATGAGGAGGTCATGCGTGTGGATGCGGGAGATGAAGAGAGGCAATGGCATGGACTGAAATTAGTGGTGCGGAGGGTATAATACTGGGGAAGTCAGGTAGAGGGAGTGGCAGGGAATACTAGGCATTTTGGATGGAATTAATGGGGATAGGATTACTGCCTGGCTGAGGAATAAACTATTGTAATTAATAGAATGTGGTTTAAGGATACCTCTACACTTTGCCGGCTTGGGAATATAGTTTTGTTTAGTTCCGGGGCCCATCAACAACCTGCCCCAACCCGGCACACTGCTGTTAATAAAGACTAGAGGGCGATGGTGGACCAGAGGCGGAAATGCAATTGAGAATGAAATGTAAGAGTACAGCACTTATGTCATTAAATACTCAACTGGATAAACGAGTGGGGTAGTTGAAGCCCTCCGTTTTCCCAAGTTGTTCCCCGACCACAATCTCATCCTCCTTGAGATCAGGAATTCACCCTTTCGATATTATAATCCGTTGCACATGTTTCCGGAGCTTCTTCCCACGCCTCCAACTCTCACCTTCCCTCGCCACTGCATCTCGACATTAACAGGTTATCTGCAGACAGCACCACTCCCAACATCTCCCCTCCTCCGCCCCCGCCTTCTCTCCGCCAAAATCTCCAATTACTCGCCCAATGCTACAGTGAAAATGTTACGATATATATGAATAATATTAAAATCTCAATTCGCTAAAATTGACAGCCATATGCCGGACTAATTACATATGAGGTAAACGCATTAAAACCACTGACAAGAGCAAGTACTACGTTAACCATACTTTCTATTATACAATTTTTTGTCATCTACATCCACACGATACTCCGTGAGCCGGAGTATGACGGGGGATGCGATACTCCGGCATATACGGGATGGGATACCCCATGAGCCACCACAAGGGAGTATGGTGGGAGATGTAAGGACTCTAGTATCTTATAAATACATATTCACTCTTGGTAGTAGTATCAGTTTTGAGAGGAGGCGACCGACAGCTGAGGTCATTTGCGCCATAGGGGATGGACAGGAAAGGATGAAGGGTGGGGAGAAACCCGGCGCCGGCATTAGCCTACTCTTTACGAAAGGCGCCAAGGGGTCTGCAGCTTAACGTCCCATCCGACGGACGGCGGGCTCACTCAAAGTCCCCTGCACAATGCACCTCAAGTAGGGATCGGGATACCTCTGAAAAATACTCAACATCGCCGGGGTTTGAACCCAGGCCATCTGGGTGGGACACCAGTACGTTAGCCCCCGCACCATCTCAATCCCCTTCACTCTTGGTCAGGTATCCGTGCAAGAGACCTCTGTTCTGAACACTCTGCCCCGCTACCGATTGCCCATTATCGCCTTTACCGTTGCCGCGACTGGCAACGAATCCTCGTGGTGAGACGGTGGCCGTGGTGTCCGCGGCACCCTCCCCCCCCCCCTCGGACACCACGCGACCGCGACCCCCGGAGACCTCGCCCGGGGCGGAAGGGAATGAAGGAAACAGACTCCACACCCCTGCCTCCCAGCACCGTCCCCCGTTTCGGGGCAATTATCGGAAAACACTTGCGGATATCGGTTTTCGCGGAGGAGTCAGGGGAGGAGATGGCGAGAAGCTAGAGGCCAGGGACGAAATCAGAAGAGAGATGGCCCATGAGAGCGAAACTAAAGTGACAATGAGGGCTTTGGCGATGGCAAGAGAGAAAAAATAATGGAAATGAGTGCAAATGTGTGGCTGGTATCGTAGAATGTGTGATCGGCAACCGAAGCAGTCACTCTACCAGGGGAGCGAGCAGGAGTGGGACCCTCCACTTCCCCCCGTCGCGTCGGTCGACCGGGTGCCGCGACCCATTGAAGAGGAGAAGTGGGGCATCCGACGGAAAGCGGTCTCGGATTACCTCCGCCCCTTGGGTGCGGCTAAACGTACGCGGTGCCCTCTTCCGCCTGCGTACGCCATGCTCGCTCGCCACTGCATGGCATGGTGACCATCGCCAATTGACGGCTTTTGGCAACCCTACTACAAAGTCCACTGATGGGCTTCGATGACGTCCACCACGACCACAAGCGTTGGCGAGTGGCGCCGAGTCGAATAATTCAATCCAATCGGACGACCATCCTTATCTTCAGTGAGGATGCATCCGTAAATTCGTTGATTTGGCACGAGTCTTGGTTGGGACAAGGTCGTGCACAACATTCCATAGTCCTGGACCAGCAGCCAGTGGCATATCCAGCTGGTGATACGGCTGGAAGTATGGGAGCAATGAAAACGGGTGCTATGCAACCTACGAAACAAGTGAATCCTGTTACCAACAGCGTGGTGGAACTTTGATTTGTTCAATATTCATTACTAACACCTTATTGTCATTGGTTAAACTGAAGGCGTTTTTTTAAATTAATGGTTATGTAGAATTGCAAAGGTTCAAAAGCGGTAACTGTAGTTCAAATAGAAAATAATTTGCCTTGAAATATCGTTTGGTCAGAATATTTTCAGAATGATAATAATTTTTAAAAGCCAATACCACAGTGTTAAATTAATTATAAAATATAATGTAGGTAAGAGTCGATGGAATTTAAAAGTTATGGTATAACATGAAAACAACTTGGTGTATTGCTGAATCAGTGTGATTGGTATGGAATTAGATTTCCGTATTGCAACATGAATGCATTAAACCTGAAGAAATGGTAAGGCTAAGATAAGATTTTAAATTGTGGCACTAATACAGAGCAGTTGGGAACGGCTTAACTATATTAGAACTGAAATGGAACTGTATTATAGGGTGAGAAAATAGTGAGGGTGTTAAAAACCGAATTTTATTAGGTACAGAAGCACCGGTACAGAAACACCCAGCGGACCCAGGTCGTAGTCGTCTTCTGATTCTCCTGGCTTTACCAAATGTTTCTACGCGGGGTATTGCCTTCTCCACGCCAGCTAATTAATGTGGCCCATGACCTTTACAGTTTAATTACTGATGGGGAAAATCTCTGGATCTTTAAATTGAATTACCCTTTTAATTGACGGCCGGGCCCCGCTGAAATGAAGTGCAGGAAGTTTCCAATCCAACTATTCGGGCGTCATACTCCATTTTGTAAATAATACGCATTCTTCGATATTCTTTGTGGTTCCTAAATATTTTAGTATCCGAAACGAGAAACATATCTCATATAGGCAGAAAAATATGCTAATTTTAATTATTTTCAGTTGGTTTAAAATACTTTCTGAGCGAATAATTCGAGCGTCAAAGATGATAGAATCTCAATGATTGCGCGGAATGTGTGTGCTATGATCAATTGCCTCAATTCATGTTGAAAAGATTTAATTGAGACAATTTTCATAATCTCAAGGAGTCAACTTATCTTTATAGAGCTTTTAATTGATTTCCATTTTTTTTATTATTGGCGCCTCTGTAGTTTTAATTTTACGAAGTGATAAAAGATTGAATAAGGACGCATTTAAATAATGCCGTAAAGCAGCCTGGACATACTAACGCCTGGAACATTCGGCTGGACATCAAACGCTATACAAAACTGGAGGCACAATAACGTGGCCTTGTGGTCGAGTGAAGACCGCGTTTGAGTGTAAACCAATTTCAGGACATACTAGTGAGTTCGTTGCGAAGAACTGCCGATGGAAGAGACGCTGATTTTGCATTTTCTGAGTGGCCATCGTATTTCGGGCCGACGTCCTTGATTGACCCCATCCGCTCGCCGGAGAGATCTACGAGCGACCTCCAAACTGCCCCACTCACGTGTCTCGTGGATAGATATCATTGTTACAGGTAATCTACCAGCTAAGGTAGGTTTTGGATGGACATAAGCTATCAAACAGTACAGCGACAACTCCCTTTTGTCTCCTAACAAACAACCAAAATCCTACTCTATTACAAGCCCCTCTTCATCTCCGTATGCTTCCTCCCTCCTTTCATTTTGTGCGACATCCCTATCCTATTCCAGCCCCTTCATTGCTTGCCTAATTTTCTCCCTTCTATCACAGTCCTCAACATCCCATCGCCAATCAAAATGCTCTGAACCCATATTTCCTACCTCCTTTGGATTTCTCCAAAATTCCTCTCTCCTTCCCCAACATACGCAGCACTTCCTCAGCTCCTCCCATTCCTTTCTGTTCACTTTTCCACACCCACATTTCAAAAGCCTCCAATCTACACCTATCATCCGTCTTCAATGGCCATGTTTCCGCGCCATACATAACTACGCTCCATATCAGAGTTTTTACAAGCCTTTCCTAAACAGGAATATGCCTCCTCCTTATGAAAGCTTGGGGATCGGAATGGTGCGGGGGCTAACTTACTTGTCTCCCACCCAGAGGGCTTGGGTTCGTAGCGCGGCGGCGGCAGATATTTTTCAGTGGTATCTCGATCCTTGCTTGAGTTGCTTTGTGGAGAGCACTTTAAGTGAGTACGAATCCACGTTAAGCTGCGGACCCCTTGGCGCCTTTCGTTAAGAATAGGCTAATGCCGACGCCGCGTTTCTCTCCTCCCTTCATCCTTTCATGTCCATCCCTAATGGCGCTAATGACCTCAGCTTTCGGTCGCCTCCCTTAAAAACTACTACTCGTGGAAGCTTCTTTGCCTAACGCAATACTTCCCCTTATGTCCCGACTACTTTGGCCATTTTGATCCAAATTCGTATGTAATATCTTTTTGATGGTTACAAAATATCTGAGCTCTGTGTAAAATTAAATAACGGCCCCAATGGGCAATGATTTTCGATCGCCGTTCGAATTTGGGCGTGGTGGTTTTATGATGTCTCGTCTGCTGCTCCGCAGTTGCTCCGGTGTGCGCCACCGAGGGAGGCGGGGGCGGAGGTGGAGGGGCCGTGGTGGTGGTGGGGGCATCGCTGGAGGAGAAACTGACGGTGCGCTGCGAGGTGGCGGCGGACCCCGCGGAGGTGGCGTTCGTGTGGCAGTTCAGCAACTCGGGGGAAGGTTTCGAGGTGCCGGCCGGTCGCCACGCCGCCAACGGCACGTCCAGCGTCCTCGCCTACACCCCCAGAACGGACCACGACTACGGCACGCTCTCCTGCGCCGGCGCCAACGCCATCGGCAGACAGGCCGCCCCTTGCCTCTTTCAGGTAGTCCCGGCAGGTAATCCTTTCATCTGCCCCCCTGCAAGTTGCACACCATGTCGCCCCACCCCCTCCAGAGGCGCGCACACCGCGAGGGAGCCAACCGCCTCCACCCCCAACACCCCGCACCCCCACGCCGCACCCGCCCCCATCGGCACACAAACACCAACGCATCCGCTTACTGCGGTGCTTTGCGAGGGCCGGAGACTAATAGGTTGGCTAAGTGTCCCGGCGCCCGCTGACGGCAAGCGACACATTACGGATTTAGTCGTTTTTTTCCGTTGTTTGAATGAGAATGATTCCGTATTATTATTATTCCCGGGCAGGGTTTTTCAATTTATACGATGCGTTTCGACGCGGACGCGAGTCACCGCCAGGTGTCAGTGTGGTGCAGCCTTTGAGAGCGGCACTTCGTCGGGACTTGATCGATGCGGTGGTGATAGTGCGTTCAGTGATACTCACTCCGCACCAATTTCTTTAGAATTATTTTGCACATGATTTACTTTCCGAGCTCATTGCTTCGCATCCCAGAGTGGAATTTAGTTTTGTATGTAGAGCGATGGCGTATCAGGTATAGGTTCTCACGAAAATGCACGCTGTTAGACAACACTGGTAAATATTAATATTAAAACAATACGGAGAAAGGTATGAAGGCGGGCGAAATTCTCGGTTGATTTTCTTTGATATTATTTGAACTTTTTTGAGATTTCTCTGATATTTCTGATTGCCATGTGCCCGACGTCGTGGAGGGAGAGAGAGAGAAAGAAGTGCCCTTGGAGGCCTAACACAGGAGGAGGTCGGTGAGTATCCGCTAACCTCTGTCAAATTGATTCATGGGTGATGTTAACCTATTAGACTGTGAAATTGAAATCTCATAATTCCGTCGTCTCCCGCGACGCCACCATAATTGGTTGGAGAGAGAGACAGAGAATCTTACGTATTTCGCACGCCATTTCCTCAAGAAAAGAAATGAGAACTAGGCGTTTTTGTCTGGGTGGACATCAATTAGGTTTAATATTTCTTATTGTAATAGGTAATGGGACCGGCAAGGACCGTTTTTGACACTCATAAAGGTGCTCTCCTTGTCAAAATATTTGACTTCAAAATGGAAAATTTCTGTTTTACAGAACCTGGGGCTGAAATAGTACGATACTTTCGTGGGTAAAAGTGCACATTTTCGAGCTACAGTAACTCCGGGTGTTGTTTCCTGTTTAACTTTCTTGATGATGCGCTTTTCCTTTTGGTCATGGATAAAGTGAATCATCATGTCACCAAATTACATGGAAATCGATGGAACACATTACCATCTCTCTTCCATTCCCATTTAGTCTCAAACAGAGCAGGCTCTCCGAAACCGATTCTTACTCATTAACTTTCGGCAGTGTTCAAATAAATTCAAAAACTTAGACTATAACAGCGTGATTGTGCGTATTCAGTGATTCCGTATGAAATTCTTTTCATAACTTGGTGAAGCCGATGTTTCGATGGTAACGCAGGAAATTTTGAAATTCCACACGCCAATTTCAGCATCGGAAAGTAGATTCGACTCAAGTTTCAGCGAGGGGAAGGTTTTTATATCCATAGGAATGCTGTCAGATCTTTATTGCCAAGGTGAATTTGCTGTTTCTGCTGTTTCCAAAAGTGCCTACGTTACCTTAAACCAAGCCTAAGAAGGCGGCTTTACCGACGAACCGTCTTGAATACGCAGCTTAACTAGCATTAACTATTTGAAGCATTGCGGAAATGGTGACTTACGACAAAAAGTTACCGTGATCGCGGGTCGCCTCGGATTCGATCTAATGTATAGTTCCGAAAGGATATCTACGTAATCAAAAGTACTACATCAATGTGATGCGTAACTGATCCTGTATCATTTCCACGATGCAGATGAAATCCTGATCACGCAGCTAAGACGTTTGAAATATTCCTCTTGTTAGCGGAAGGTGGATGTTTTTTCATTTGTTTTGTTTCTGTGGTTAATTCATTAGATGACCGTGTTTATTGTGTGTTTGTGTATATTTATGTGTGCAGGCGAGGGTGCATTATTCAAAGAACTGCGGGAGATGCCTCGAGAGTATCTTCAGACGGAGTCATCCGCCAATATGCATTAAAATGCAGACATTTCAAAGTGTTAAAGTCATTCCCCCTGATATCGCCTCGTATTAATATTTTGGAGGACGCTTCAATATCTTAAAGCACTAGGCCAGACATAGAGGGATCCGGGTTCGAATACCGGTCAAGACGAATGTTTCTCTTTTTTTACACTTTGAAAAACGTCTGCATTTTAAGGGTGTATTATGTTAACCATTCATCCTCGAACCAAATTAAATTATCCCCACCCCCTTGGGCTCCCACGTGACCCCACCACCCATTCACGAGCCCATCCCTTCGTAGCGAGTAGCACAACTTTTCCATTCCCGAAAAACCATCGTTTCCTCTCTCTTTCTCTCTCTCTCTCTCTCTCTAACTGTCTCTCTCTCTCTTTCTCTCTCCCTCTCTGTATCTGTCTCTGAGAATGTACTCACGCACTGTTGCTTGCTCTTGATGCACTCTAGTGACCACCCCCCAAGCACCCAACTCTTCTTCACGATATCCGGCGTGCACTGGGAATGAAAGAGAATGTGTCCTAGCGTAGATTGCACACTCGACTCGTCCCCCCCTCCACCAAATCCCAGCACACCCGTGTCAACACTCTTTGCACTCGATCGCCGACCGGGAAGATGATGAGGGTCGCCGTCCCCCCCTTCCCCCACCTCCGAGGACCAAGCATGCAGGGGGGCATCCGCCGGCCGCAACCTCTCCCCCCTCCGTCCGAGTGCGTGTGTTCGCACCCGTACGCGTGCGTGCATATGTGTGTGTGTGTGTGTGAGAGAGAACCCCGAGTGAATGTGTGCGTGCGTGCTTCCGTCCGTCTGCGGGGGAGGTCACCTCGGCCGGCGGCATCTCCCCCACCCCTCCCCCAAACCACCCCACCCACCCACTTACCTTGAGCACACCTCCGGAGGGTTCTACGGTGCTCTGTCGAAATCGTAGGTCTCCATCTGCATCGGGTTTCCCTCGTCAAAGGGCATCTCCCGTCGCAGCGTCGAGACTACAGCGGGGTCACCGCCTCCCGCACCATCCTCCCTCTGCCCCTTCCCCCTTGCCCCCTCCGCCACTTGCTCTCGAATTTAATGCCTCTCAACCCCTCCCCTCTTCCCCCTGGCGGCCGGCTCGCCTCCTCCACTCCCGGGCCCCCCCCCAACAATCCAGGGCGCCCCTCCCCGGTGAGCAACTGTACCGTGGGCAACCGTAGCGCCGAGTGGCTGGAGGTGGACTGCGCGCCGGGTTTCGACGGCGGCCTCCAGCAAGTGTTCCTGCTGGAGGCGTACGACGCGCGTTCGCCGCGGCTCCGGGTCAACGCGTCGAGGCGGGACGCGCCCGTCTTCCGCCTGGCCGCTGACCTCGCACCTGGCGCCTCCCTCCGCATCGTGCTCTACGCCGTCAACGCCAAGGGCCGCTCCGAGCCCACGGTCCTCGAGGACGTCTCCCTGTGGGACGCCGAGAGGAGAACAGGTAGACACACACACACGCACACGCACGCCTCGCGGGGGCAAAGAGAGCCCCTTCCCCCCATGGAAGGGGAAGGACTCCCTCGCGGAAGGCCATTCATTCTCCCCTGCCCACCGACCCCGGACTCTTTCCCCTCTGAACGCTAAGGAATTTCCCTCTCCCTCGAGATGCGAACCCTCGCGCCCAACGCTCAGATGTTTTGGGCAATTAGCGGAAGCATCATGCCGAGTTGGGAGTATGGTAGTTCATTGGGTGTGGCACTGGGCTACTGACCGAAGGGTCCAGGTTGGATCTCGGGTGACACCTCTGGGCGATCTCGGCTTTACCCGAGCTGCGTGATGTTTTTGGTACCAGACCTTCCTGGGAAACGGCAGACAGCATGCAGGGAATATGGAACTCGCCCCAGTTATTACCCTGTGATGTGTTAAAGCAACGTTCAAGATGATTGTTGTGGTTATTGTACCAAACCAAAGCCTTGTGGCACAGTACCTAGACCCTGTTTTGGAAGGGAGAGCCCTCACTGTCAGCTTCAAAATTACATGCTTGTGGACTTAAAAAAATTTATTCCTTAGATCGTATGATGTGACATAAATTAGTTGGAAAACTTTATAATGCCATTGTAATCATTTATTTATATGCTACAAATGAAAAAACTTGGACATTCTAATTCAATGATTAACTCTGTTTAGTGTCCTAAAATTGACGCTAATTTCGACTTTTGTTTTCATAACCCAAGTTAGGAAACGCAACGAAATTTACAACAATACACTTTTACCAATAGTTGAAAGAATGACTAGGGATACTTATGAGTACAAATGTATATTATTAATTGTAT